>NC_056735.1:1626425865-1626575865 GCF_019279795.1 Protopterus annectens | reverse complement strand
AATGCATGCTGAAAGTAGCTCTGCAATTCTAAAAATCATAGCTGCACTCTTGAAGATGGAGAAATGAGCGGCAATTCCTGAATTGTTCTAAAAATGTGTAAAGATGTATTTTCTGGAAAATAGTTTTTCTGGAGGTTTAATAAATTGTTATATTATTTTTTGTCTTTGCTGTTTTATAGTTTAATACATATTTTTGTGTATTCCCACAGAGCTTGAAAACCATGGGGAATGCTGAGAGTCAAAATGGAGATCAAGCTTTCTACTCAGATGATCACGTACGATTGGGCCGGAAACATACATCAAGATCTCTTCGAATTACTAATAAGTCTGGTCGCAGGGCACGGCATGCTTCTTCAGGAAAAATTGTACATAGAAATTCTGAGGCGAGTACCAGGTCAAGTAGCACACCAAGCATTCCCCAGTCTTTGGCTGAAAATGGCCTTGAACCTTTCAATCAGGAATCCAACATAGAGGACTTCAGTGGCCCTGTTTGGGTAGATAGGGTTGGTATGAACTTGAGGCCTGTGTCATGTCACACTGACTCTTCTGTCACTCCCAGCATGGACAGTACAGTTCTGACCACAGCTTCCATGCAGAGCATGCCAGGGTCTGATGGTAGGCCATATGGTGATAAATCAACATTACTGCAAAGAACGGATGGCAGTGTGCCGACACTTTCTACGAATGGATCTTTGTTTGCACAGAGTGCAAAATATAAGAAAAAACGGTCAAAATCTGCAGACATCTGGAGAGAAGACAGTATGGAATTTTCTTTGTCTGATGTTAGTCAGGACCATTTAACCAGCAACGAAGAAATCTTGGGTACTTCTGAGGACAAGTCTTGTGAGGAGCTAGAGAGGATTCAGGCTGATGACAGCTCAGCAGGACTGAAACAGATGGACTCTAGTCACCGTGCCAATTCTTTAAGTCACTTGTATGGCCAAAAAAGTCCAAGTGCAATAAGAAATGCGTCTCCCAAACATAGGTTGAAAGGGTGCTCCCGAAATTTGATGCCCCAGTCACAAGGTACCAATACACCACATGATGCAAATCATAAAACAGCAATGACCTGTGAAGAGGATACTCCATATGGTGCTTATACACTTCCCTGCAGGAAGTCACACTGCCTTTCTGAAGGTGCCTCAAGCCAGCATCTTAGCCACAGTACCAGCATGCATGGCCGAAGATCTAAAACTACCCAGGTAAACTTATTAGTTGATTAACATACGATGGTTTGGAGCAAAGTCAGTAATGCAACAACATAACTCTTGAAACAGTGTTCCTCTGTAACTTTATATAACTGGAAAATGGCTTTAGTGTTGTATGTATACAATTGCAAGGGTTACCTGAGAATGGTTAAGCTTTTTAAATCTAGTTAAGTCCAGTGCATTGGTGTTGCTAAGGAGATGGAATGTGCTGTAAAGGTAGGCCTGGACTATTCTTTTAACTGCATCATCATCATCATCATCAGTAATTCATTTTGTGCCCCCTTCTGTAGTACTGCACCTTTTGCTTTAAGGGTAACATGTATAAAGAGCACAAGGCAGAAAACCAACAAGTACGTTGTATTTTTCTGTCTCATGCATAGTAACTATGCCGTATAGTATCCTGCAAATATTTGCTGCCAGTTTGTTTTATTAATTTGCCATATTATTAAAAGTGTTGTAAGCAGACTTTTTATGTGCCTACTTGAAGTTTCTGTTCATTTCTTTTCCTGGTGGTGTATTTTATGCAGTCTAGACAGTGCATCATGTCTCCAGCTGTTTCATAAGATTGCATTTATCAGTTTACAGTATTTGTGGTGTTGATTTGCAGTAGCAGTTGCGGGGGTAGGATGTATCATTTAGTTCTAATTCTGTCGGAAACATGCTGGCAGGAGCAGAAGTCTGATTTCATGTAGACACCTGCAGCATAAGAAGAGCCATCACTTTTTCTGTGTTTACCGTTTATTGGAGTTTGGGGTCCACATTTTCCCTGGGATGACCTCACATAGCTCAGACAGTGTACTCTTGTCCCAGGCCCAGCCCTGATAGGAGGTTAATCTTATCACTTAACTATGTTGCTAATTGATTTTAGCATGCGAGAGAGCAACGTGTGCATGGTTACATTTAAGAGGCTTCATTATTTTCTTTGGCACATACAGTTGCATGTGGTAATGTGTGCAGGGATATATGCTGGTGTAGTTAGTGGTGTACATCTTTTTGTAGTAGATATATTGCATAGGCTGGAAGCAGACCTAATGCTACAGCAAGTTTTAGTAATTTGGTTATGATTAGGGATACTGATGAGTAAGCATGCATTCATTTTGGATACCAGGAGCATCAGACCCTTTGAGCATTTCTTAAGCATAGGGTTCGATTACTCATATTGTTCATCATCCAAAGGTGTAAACCTCAGAAGGAAGGCTTTAAAAAAAAGATCACACTTTATAGTTAAACATAAACATTTTAAGGTGAGCGCAGCCAGCTGCTAATATTTTAAATTATTTCTCCTCATATAGTACACATAATGGATCGGTATTTCAGCTACACAAGTTCCATTTTTTTTTTTTTAAGTGCTGTGGACATTGAGTCTTTACTTGTAGCCTAGGTGAGTGATATCACTGTGACTTTCATACTTTACTGCTAAAGCACTGTGTAGCATGCAAAGCATGTGCTGAAAGCAAGACTGCAGTGTTTCTGGGACATAAAGGGAGACATCCCTTTATGCAAATCCATAAACCAAAGAACAAAATAGGCTGCAACCTGTGCAGTTATAATCCAGCCATAGCTTGGAATAAACTTCCACTGGACATTAGGGTCCACAGCAAAACTAAGAAATTTAAATCTGCCGCAAAAGAATATGTGAAATCCCAATGGACTTGCCACTGTACTTATCTACCATAATCTGGCTACCTATCCCAGGACAACCCACTAGCTGTCTTCTACTGGAAATTCCTGAGCTATGATATTCTCATTACTGTCTTTCTCTTTTATCAGCTATTGAAATCCTGGACGTTTTGTATAATTTTATACAAAACTACAACAGTACCTTATTACAAGTAATGTAATTTTCTGTACATATATGTGTATTTCTTCTGTATAATGTGTTATACGTATAACTGTCAATTCTAGTATTAAAATAATATGTGTTTGGAGCTTTTCTCCTCGGGGGGGGTCCGCTGAAAAAGGGGTATCAGCTCAGACGGACTAACCTGGTCAACAAATGTAAAAATAAAAGTAAAAAAAATCAAGGAATGCTGCTTCACTGAATGGTATTGTGAACCAGAAAATAAGCTAACATTATTTGTGGAAGGATTCTTGTGACAGTAAATGAAATGGGCTTTTTAGTATAGCTTGTCCAGCAGTAACATGTCTTTCTGATAACAGGTAGCGTCTGCCTCATGCTTGCCTGGAACACATGGCTACAAAGGTGAAATTATTTTATGCCATGTAAAATCTATTATTTGCCGCGTTTTTTGATGTTGTGTAGTTCAGTAGTCATTTTTGCTACATTCCAGTCAGTGTGCTATATTTTTACTTAAGTGATAAAGTAGTTACTTTTGGGGTAAATTGTGACATTTGTTGATGTGAATTGACATTCTCAGTTAAACTGATAAGCAGATGTACCAGTGGTAGACAAATTGTTCCTGATTATTAACATTTGCAGTGCTGTTTTTTGTTTGAGTGGCACATAATATCAGAAACTGGGAACACTGTATTAGTTTTAGTAAGGCAATACTACTACATGGACTTAGTCATGCAAGCATATCTTTAGAAAAAAAGTTTAAAAAGTCAGAGGAAAAAAGGGACTGCTAGAAGAGAGAGAAAGAAAAAGGTGGGGAGAGACAGAAAGAAAAAAAAAGTCAGCCCAAGGGGGTGAAAGTGAATGACTATTAACAGCTTCTACAATCATTGGGTCTCTGGGTCCACTGATTGAATGCCACCTGACAGACAGAAACTGAAAATAGCTTTTCTGACAAAATAAATATGTTCTGAGGTTGGCCAACCAGTGCACACTGTGTCCAGAGATGGTATGTGCAAAGCTGGACAGTAGTCCAGTTTTGCAGGCCCAACAAAGGCTACAGTACATTTATTAGCCAACTACTCAAAGATCTGCGCAGCTCTCAACTCTCATTTCTATTACCATTTATAGGTTTTTGCTACCAAAAGGCAAATATCTCTTGGAAGTAGAGTACCCTCCCTAAGTGACATGAGATGCTGTTGTAGGCAGGAGGCAGGACAGGTGAAGAAAAAGATCGCCGTGGAAGTCATTATGGTTTGATTGTGAGGTTACTTGGTGCCCCCAAAAAGATATTAAGAAAATTATTATTAAGAAGGTGAAGTAAGAAACTTCCTTCAACATCTGCTTCTAATTAAATTGTTGGAGGCATTGCTACTCAGGGTAAATAATGATCTACTTGCAGCAAGAACCAACTAGGGATTGAAGTGACACAGCTAGACTTGCTAAATGATTACTTTCTGCCCTACCTGTGCATCAAAGTATAGAGCCAAAGGTGCGAATCCCCATAAAGGTGTACATCCACATACAGTATTAGCTTTCTATTTCTGTCTCACGCACAGGAGAGTGCATGAGTTGTAGGGGCAGTATTATGGGATTATGCAGATATTAGGCTGATGTCGGGGGAAGTAGGTTGTCTACTTGATCCCCACCTGATTATGGCTTCCTTTCTTTATCACAGTATCATTAAGAGTAGAAGGCATACTAAATGCAAGCACCATTTCTGCCTAGCCAGCACCCACTCTCAAAGTGCACTACTGCCTATTGGAAGGCAAAACTGGTTAGTCCAGGACAGAAATTTGAGTAACCTTTCAGTTCTCAATATTCCTTTTAAAGGTTGCTGAGATATTATTTTGTTTAATATGAATAGGTAAATTTATCCAGATGAAGTAAACAATGGAAGATGAGTCTGTTTCACCCGCAGTTTATATTTATTTGTGATGCAGATTTAATTTCTTTGTATGCAGTTTGTGGAGCTGTTCATGTTTAGAGTGAAAGAGATGGAAGAGGGTAGGGTTACACATGGCACGCCGCTATGTAGGAATCTTTCAGAGACAGAGTGTAGGGACAGAGTTTTGAGCCAGTCTTGATAGTTTAGGGTGTTTAGAACAGTCATTTATTTATTTTTTCAAGAACTTCTGGGGTCTTTCTAGCAA
Source organism: Protopterus annectens (assembly GCF_019279795.1). Classification (NCBI taxonomy): domain Eukaryota; kingdom Metazoa; phylum Chordata; order Ceratodontiformes; family Protopteridae; genus Protopterus; species Protopterus annectens. The sequence goes on along the minus strand of NC_056735.1, from coordinate 1,626,570,709 downwards.
TTTGGTGTGTTTGGGATAGATAGTTGCCAAAAGGGACATTGTGTTCTGCAACTGGTGCAATGACTGAATCAGTCTGAAGAGGCGTGTCATATGTATTTGCCAAATATGCCAATATTGCATTTGGTGTGGGGTGGGGTTATTTATTTGTTTATTTTCACTCCTTTTTTTTTTCCACTCTACCAGTCAGTCAAGTCTCCTTCAAGCTGCTTATTTAACTCCATTATTTCTCCAGGTTTGAGGGTTCTGCTTCTGTAGTTTTGTTTCCCTTGTTGTGTGGAGGTGAAAGTCGCGCATCCTGAGAGTGTGATTTGGGGGCTTTTCTTGTTATTCCTTTACTACTTACTGACATGCAGGTCATCAGGTTGGTGTGCAATGGTTTCACAAGGGTAACACCTCCATCAGTGTAATGGTGTGCCTTTGCTAAAACACCCATCGTGGCAGCGACTACTCTCATTTTGACTCCAGTATCACTACCAGGGCGTGCAAAGCAGGTATACTTCTGGCACCGCCCCTCCTCCCAGAAGAGGAAAGCAAGTCAGTCCCACATCATTCCTTTTCCATTCAACCCGCTATAACAGGCGCTCAAGATGCTAGAAAGGGCTTTATTCCATTATGCTACAGAGTCAGCATGCTTTTTTGCATTAAATTTGATGATATTATCTTTTATTCCAGCGATCTGCTTGGTCTAGTCCTTTCTGTAACTCCACAGAATTGGAAGTTAAGCAAATTGCAACAATATGCTTACAATCATTAGCAAACTTAATTACCCAAAGGTACAGGATTGTAGTTTGAAAACTGGAGAAACAGATACTGAAAAGGAGGGTTGTCATGACAGAGCCCAGAGGTACACTACTAATGACCTTTTCATTTTCCAAAGTGACTCCTGCTACTTTAACAAAATATGTTCTATCAGAGAATCAGTTTGCTGTTTACCTCAGCAATCTTAATTGTAGAGAGAAGGCTCTTCACGTACCCTGCAGTGGTCTCCCAGAATCGTTAAAGAGCCTTGGTCTGTACCATCTCTCTTTTCAGAGGAAGATTTTGTATGGTTTGTGGCTGTGACTGACATTGGTAACCACTGCTTGCCTTCTGGCTGGCTTCTGAACATATTGGCTTTGTGGAAACTGTTTAACAGGAGAAAATGTTATAACTAGTACTCAAAAGATTTTTCATCTTATCAGAAAAAAGTGATGTAAGCTGTTGAAAGCAGCCTTGGGTACTTGCCATCCCACCATTTTGTGGATTTTGTAGTGTGTTGCAGAAACTTTGTTGACGGCCCTTGATTTTTTTGCAGTAACATTCTAAGAGGGTTGACAGTTTATAGAGAGCAGTGACTGACTGTCCCAATTTATGTAAATGTTTAAACATTAACCGTGTGGTTTCTTATTTACCTTTACTTCTCAGTCAAAGAGAAAAAACTTTACCTCTCACTTAAAGTCACTGTTCAGTCTCAGCCTTACAACAGGATATGTACCCAAAGAATGGGGTACAGCAACAGTGGTCCCACTCCATAAAGGTGGTGCCACAACGGACCCTGGAAACTATCGCCCTATAAGCCTAACTAGCCTGGTCTGCAAAGCTATGGAGCGTATCATCATGGAACTCATAAACAATGACATTGGGAACCTCCAAACACTGGATCCTGCCCAATTCGGCTTTGTTAAGGGCAGATCTTGCCTCTTGAACCTGGTCAATTTCTTTGAAACAGTCACCAAGGCCATAGACGAAGGGAAGGTAGTCCACACAGCCTACCTTGACCTTGCAAAAGCCTTCGACACAATACCCCACTCGGGCATCATAAATAAGCTCACCAGCTTAAATATCAACCCCTATGTCACAAGATGGGTTGCAAACTGGCTTAGGGATAGAATCCACATGGTCAGAATTGCAGGTGCAATGTCAGACTCTAAACCAGTTACAAGTGGCGTCCCACAAGGCTTAGTCCTGGGACCTCTCTTGTTCGGTATATATTTCTCTGAGGTACAGGCTAACACAAGAGGACTATGGCTGACAAAGTTTGCAGATGACTGCAAACTGGGGGCCATAATCGACTCGCCGGCTGACACAAGCATCCTCCAAAAAGGTCTCACAGAGACGGATAACTGGTGCCAGAGCCATGGCCTAAAGCTAAATGCCAAAAAGTGCATAGTCATCCCCTTTGGGAAAAACAAAGTGCCCACAAATTACCACATAGGTGGTAATCCATTAATCTGGAAGAAGTAGTTAGGGATTTGGGGACCCAAGTAGACTGCAATCTCTCCTTTGACAATCACATTGCCAAAGTGGTTAGAAAGACATTCTATGTGGCCCACCTTATCACGAAGGGGTTCACATCTAGATCAAGAGAGGTCATTGTGCCCCTCTACTCATCACTCATCAGGCCCATAATTGAATACAATGCCCCATTTGGGATGTACCTTACCCGACACCTGCCACAACTAGAAAGACCCCAAAAGTACCTCACCAAGAGGATCAAGGGACTCAAACAGATGCCCTACGCAGTTAGGCTAAAGAAACTCCAGCTGTACTCAGTTGCTTACCGCCTACTCAGAGGTGATCTGTGCCTGACGTATAAAGCCATGTCCAACCCAGAATTAATGGACATGCTCCACCTCAAGAAATCCAAATCCATCAGAACTACACGCTCCAGTGACTTAAACCTCAGTACAGAAATAAATAGAACATGCTGGAGGGACAGATTCATATCCCAGAGGCTCCCCTCACTCTGGAACAAAATCCCAATCCATGTCAGACAGAGCCCCTCAGTGACCCTCTTCAAGAAGAATCTTGACGTTTGGATGGGAGATCGTAAATTTACCCCTGGGATCTCTTCTGTGTCACTGCTAGACAGAGGCATGGTAAACTAACCTTAAATGGGCTATCTTCTGTGACCTACTATACAGAGGCACAGTCAACTAATCTAAGAAGGGTGGCGAAAGCCAAACACACTCTGGCTAGGCTTGTAAATGCCCTAGGGCAGATAGTATCAACCTATGAACCTCTCTACCCATCCTCATAACAAAGATTTTAATGCGATGGACTGATTTGGCAGTAGGAGTTTTACTTCATTTGATTTAACTTGGGAAAATTACATGCTAGTTAATGCAACTAGTCCCATAGCAAAGTTGCTTATTTACAGCAGTTTATGGTGCTATTCAGGATGTCCTCTATTCAGATTACAGGGATAAGGCACTCAAGTTAGTAACAACTATAGATGAAGTGAGCACACATGGAACAAAGTATGCTTATAATGCATGGGAATAACTTATTTGTGTGCGTAACTGCAGCTATTATAGTCCACTATCCTGCCTGACTCAGGACAGACTCGGCCTTTCCTTATGCTGCGAAGGCTAAAATTGTGACAGTCAGGAAAAAGCTTGCCTTGTAATGTAGAGAATGAGGAAGATGATCCCTGGTATTTTAAGAATGTTTCACACTCTTTCTGCATGATGTTGCTTTTACAGTTGGTAGAGGTAATGTAGATTCCAATAATAGTTTGCAGCAAGCTGCTACTAATAAGTGGAGCAGGACAGAGGCCATGCAATTAGGTGCTTGAAAACCTTACCCTTCCCTTATAGAATAACAAATATGGCAGAAAATGTCTGCCATTTCATATGCTGATGACATGGTTTCTAAAATGCTGGAGGTTTGACTGGAGGAGAGGAATAACGAGGCTTAGCCCTTTTTCCATAATTCATTGGAAATAGAGGGGCATGAACTCATGGCACTCTTCCCAGCAGAAAATCCTTCCAAATGAAAGCGCGTCTCTGCACATAAGTTTTCCCCTCAGCTACTTGGTACAAATGCACAGTGATGGCATGAGCTCATCTGGCTCGGAACTCCACTGACTGGTAATCTAGTGTTTCTACTAGCTGTCATCCATGTAATGAGCCACAGCTGCCCTGCTCAGGTCGGTGGGCCGACAATGGCTACTCCCTCCTATCCTCCTCTGCCAGCTTCTGTAGGCACTCTAGCAACTAGTCAAACTTGGGCTGCCTGCAGTATAATCAGGGATTTAACTCTGTACACTATGGAGCTGGCTTCTGCTTCAGGAAACTCTTGATACAGTCTGGACTTTGAAACTTGAAGCCAAGCTCATGGATATGGCTGTGCTGGGAATTGGTCAGTTTTGGGTTAATATCCATACTTTCTTATCAGTAAAGACAGAGGCACAAATACACAGTTACTCCAACATCACATACATTTCTTAATTCCTGCCTCCCCTAAACCTCGCTTCTCTTGTTGAATATTATTCTGCTTTTTGTCTCCACAAATTTCTTTTATTTCTCTGTAGTCTTCCCTTTTCTAAAAAAAAAAAATCCCACCTCTAGTTCCTTTTATCTCTTCTAGAATATTCAGTACTTCAATTAAAGTTGGTTTATAGTTTGTGTCCCATTTTTCTAGTAACTGCTTTTTGACAGCCAGTAGCATTAACCTTAATAAGGCCCTACCCATGCCTAGGCATTTCAAATCCCGTGGTCCACCACAAAAGAATAATTTCCTTAGTTACTGCCATTTGCTCCTTCAACATTTCTGACAGAGTAGTCTGTAGGCACTTCTTTTTAAAAATTTGCCAACTTGTTACACACACCAAAATTTTTTTTTTATACTTAGCTCTCTCATTTCTTTCATATATCCAGCATTTGCCGTGTACCCAAAAAAACATTTTCTGAAGTCTACGTATAAAATACATTATGTAAATACTTCTAGACAACAATTCTAAACCTTCTGGATTTTGTTGCATGTCCTTCCGTTGTTGCTTTGTAAATTGTCTTTCCATTTTCTCTTCCCATTCTTTTGTAAACTCCTGTCGTTGATTCTTACAGGTATGTGACGTTTTATATGCTGGATTTATTATCCATTTTCTAACTTCTGTTCTGTATAAAACCTCCAGAAGTGATCTTTCACTTGGCACTCCCTTATCACTTTCTCTTTTGCCTGTACTCTGATATCAGTCCTTGGTAAGGAAGGCGGTCTGTAACCTACAGTTCAGACTTCTGCTTGGCCTCATCCCTCTCTCTTACTTTTCTCTGTCTCTCTAGTTTGTTTGCTCTCAATACCTTGGATCCTTTGCCAATTTTCTCCATTAAATTCCTGACCCCTGTTTTCTATATGCCTACTTGCAGCCATCTCTGCTGGCAAAATCTCCTTTCTCCATTCCCTTTTTTTGGCTTAGTTCTTAGAATAATTTCTGCAACTTTATGAGTATAGTATTCTTTATGGTTGTTATTACTCTGGCTATAACCGCAAATGATCAGTTGCGATCAGAGTACTCTCTTAGCAAACAAACTAAATAAATGCATTCTCTTCATGTCTCTCAACCGTACCGAATTCCTCGGTATTTACCAGTTTTGAGGTCAGAATACTGGGGTGCCATGAATTCCTGAGTGGCCCCCTTAATTCCCAAATTTCGCGTTTTTGCCGGGTTTTTTTAATTTTTTTTTGGGGGGGGGCAAATTGGTTTCACATTATTTTTTGGGGGGCTGAAATTTCATGCAATGCATTATTAACTTATACCTATCTAACCAAAATAAAAATTTTTATCAGTACTGGGGGGGGGCTTGCTTAACCACATAGCACTGCTCTTTAGTTCGTGGACAACGAAAATGCAAAGTGCCAAAGTCACACCCAAATAGCAAAAAGTGTGGTCTTTAGCCCTGAGAGATGTTATGTGAAGTCTGGTATTGCTGAGTGGATGGCAGCTGGTTTCTTTGGCTTTGTACTCTGAAAAAAAATCAATGTTGTTATTAAGCACATAATACTTGTATTGTAAAGCAACCAACAAAATCCCTCAGGAATTTGGTGTTTCCACTCCTTTTAAAGCCAAAGAACTCTAGTTAAAGAAATCACTCTTCTCTTGAGTTTGGAATATTGCAGTTACATTCCTCTCCATGTTGATAAATTTCCACAATCGTAGGTCTTTTGGATGTAGGCATGTGTGCAGATCATTTCGCAGCCAGAAGACAAGAAATCCATACATACATACATTCCTTGTATGCTTTGACTCCAGATTTTTACCTCAAATTGTTGGTATGTTCCTCATAAAGTCTTGGTTTTCTGGAAAATCATTGTTAAATCATTTAGGATTGAAGTCAGAAAATAATGACAGACATTTGAGTTTCGGACTTCATACCCTTCAGAAAATTCATATTAATACAAAACCTGCTATTTCTATCAGTTTTCTACTATTGTAAGAGCAGTATTTTTTTTTTGTTTGTTACTATTTTTGGGCATTTGTCCCCATAATTTATGACTGTCCAGATTTCTTGCTCCAAGAGGTTGAGAGGTATGGTCCCAGTCCAGAGTATAAATGCCAGCCCTTGTCTTGCTGAAGGGATCGATGCGATGGGAGAAATGTTTAATTTTGGTGCTTGTGCAATGTGCATACTTGAAACTACTGAAGGGAATGGATCGCTGGGTAGGAGGAAATGCTTCATTTTGGTGCTTGCAAAATTGTGCATACTTGAAGCTACTGAAGGGAATGGGTCGCTGGGGTGGGGGAAATGTTTTATTTTGGTGTTTGTGCAACGTGCATATGTGAAACAACTGAAGGGAGTGGATCACTGGGTTGGGGGAAATGTTGCATTTTGGTGTTTGTGCAACGTGCATACGTGAAACAACTGAAGGGAGTGGATCACTGGGTTGGGGGAAATGTTTCATTTTGGTGCTTGTGCAATGTGCATATTTGAAACTACTGAAGGGAATGGATCGCTGGGGTAGGAGGAAATGTTTCATTTTGGTGTTTGTGCAATGTGCATACCTGAAACAACTGAAGGGAGTGGATCACTGGGTTGGGGGAAATGTTTCATTTTGGTGCTTGTGCATATCAGTGGCGGCTGGTGACTTCAAATCAAAGGGGGGCTGCAGAAGACAGCGGAATGGGTGGGGTCAAGGGGAAGGGGTGTGGCCAACCAGAAAGGGGAGGAGCTATGCTCAAAACCACAAAAACTAACTTTAATTAAATACGCTGCCCTGGGTGGCAAACCATCATTATGAGAGTCCAATCAAGACAAAAATAAGTGTAGAAGAATAAAAATATTTCAATGCATTGGCTGCATGACAGCTTACTTAATATCTAGATGGAAACAAAAGGTTGTGAGGCATGAAAAAATAAATTACTTTTTAAATACATTACTGGAATGCCAGTCAAAATCAAGTACAAGAAAAACCAGAAGCACTCATCTCAAACCACTTCTCCTTGCAATGCAGTTCTAATTATAATATATTCAGCTTTATTAAAGTGCCAAGTAACATGCTGAAAGTAGAAATCTCTGTGATGCCCCACTTGTAAAAATGTTTCTTATCCAAAAAAGACCTGCTGCCTGACAACTATCTACTTGTTTCATGGGGAAAACATGTAAGTAAAAATGAAAAGCAAACAAGAAACAAGCTCAAGATACATTGCTTAAAGGATTACTGTACAGGTTATGGACAACACATGATTGGTATTCTGTTTAGTTTACGGGTAAAGTCTGTAGAGATGACTGGAAGTCTCCAACAAGTGTAATGAGCTTTTTAAAATAATGGAATCCTGTCCTTTAATACCCAAAGCTTATACATTATCTAGTCAAGTATTCTCTGCATGGCAACAACAGAAAGGCTTTCAATGTTGGCAATTCTTTAACAGTATGCTTATTAAAGCTTACTTGCATCTTACGATCTCAGACAAGCTTACATAATGGTCATTAAAGCATTGCTACTTAAACACAGAGCAACAGGCACTTTGAGTAATAAGCATAAATCAACAGTACAAAAATATGACAGAAACCAGACCTTTCTGCAAAATCAAGGACAGATGAAAAGCCACTGTAGTACTTGTCTACCTTGGATGGGGGGGGGGGGGGACACTGCACATTTACACTGCATAACTACTCCTTGCCTTGCTTGGACACATCCAGAGTCAGTACATGGTGGAGTGGGGTGCAACAAGTATGTCACAATTTAAAATGTCTCTTGCTGCACAGAAGTGGGACAAATGCCCACAAATAAGGACAATTTTTAAATATTGCTCTAATAAACTTAGAAAGATAATAGAATAGGTCTTGCATTAGTATGACTTTTCTGAAGGGTATAAAATCTGAAACTCAAATGTCTGTCATTATTTTCTAACTTCAGTCTTTAGTGATTTGTCACTAATTTGCCAAAAAACACAATTTTATGAAAAATGGACCAAATGTGATGCAAAAATATAAAATAGCCACACAATACAGCTGGGAACCTGTCAAAGAAGGGACACTTTAATATTAGTACTGCTAACTTGAGCAGCTGACAAAATAAAAGAATCTACATGCATTTCAAGTAATCTATAACTTTATTAGTTATTTCTTAATTGTAAACCCTCCATGTTTTCTTCCAAAATTGCTATTTTGCGGAGGGATTATTAGGGGGAAGAGCAACATTTTAAGCTAAAATCGGAGACAGTTGAGAGGTTGGCTATGCCTAATTCTATAAAGCAATTTATTTGCATGTACCTCTCAACCTGTTAATGCAGTAAATCTGAACAAGGCCAAATATACTGGGGGAACATATAAACAGTACTAAAAATTGCTCTTGTATAAATTGAGACAGTTGATAGAATAACAGTTCTTACTTTAGCATGCATTTGTCAAAAGGTTATGAAGTATGAAACTCTATTTAGTGACTTAATTTCTAAATGATTTGCCAGAAAACTACAAATTTTATGAAGAACAAACCAAAAATAAGAAGCAAAAATCTATTCATTCTTTGAAAATCTGGACAGTTGGGAGGTATAGTTCAGCTGGGCCTGTCTGAGTTTGCTGCCCTTCCCCCCTGACAAAATCACGGTTGAATGGAGCCTCTGCAGCCATTCCAATGAACCATTACTTGGCTATTTCACTCCATTTACCATAAACACTAATGTGCATACTGCTTTACTTGTATGATGAGTTGGACTTCATTTGAAAGTTTTATTTTGTATTTTACAGCACAAACACCAAGTCATCTACTAAACAAAGCAATGCAGTCTCACAATGAAAACTTAGCATTAAAACTTCTCTGCCCTTGAAACTCACATTCATTGAAACAGCATTGAAACCCACATTCAAAGAAAATACATTTTGCCAGTGGCAGATAAAGATTAATTTTGGGCTGTTTTCAATTTATAGGCCCCTTGCATATGAAACATACATGTGCTATTTGATACACCTTCCTCATTGTACTAAATTATATTCCTTGTACAATATATTACAGTTGTTAGAGGGCGTTTTAAATTTGTTTTGAACATTTTTCCAGTAAGCAATGAAACAAAGTGCATGCACCCAAAATGACAAAACTGCCCAGTTCAGAACATTTATCATAAAAGTTTACTCAGACTTCCACAGTCCGCCATTATCAGTAAATATGCACAATTCTACAGTCCACCATTATCAGTAAATATGCACAATTCTACAGTCCACCATTATCAATAAATATGCACAATTCTACAGTCCACCATTATCAGTAAATATGCACAATTCTACAGTCCATTATCAGTAAATATGCACTATTTCTGAAGAAGTAAAAGTCATCTAAATAATTCCACATTAAAGAAATCTGTAACTAATGAAGAGGTTGCTGCTAGCAAACACCTTTATATTTCATGGTTTCATCGAAAAATAAAGTGCCTGTTGCCCCTCAGGAATAAATTGCCTATATTACATAAAAAAATGATAAGCTAGTAATATTGCAAGAGGAAATGGATGGCAAACTGATAACGGACTCATAGTTAGTATCTTCACCAAGGAGAACATTCTCAGTACAGCAGCATCCACCCCTTGTGGGAGTAGATCCCACAGCCTTCTGCATCAAAGGCAAGTACACAACTTGTTGTGCTATTAACAAGGCAAACCAACTTCACTTAAGCAGCACTAAACTTCTGTTCCCCTGCAGCTCTCAGCTCCTCAATACTCAACTTCGCAGCACAAGAAAACTGGAAAAAGCCAAAATGTATTGGGGGGGGGGGGGTCAAAATCCCAAAAACCAGGGACACAAACATTGCTTGTATAATCTTGGAAAGTTGCTAGAACCATACATTTTACTGCCAAGCTCCCTGTGCAAAACAGAGCAACATACCACTATGCCAAATCAGCTGCTTTGTAAAAGAGGAAGACTGAAACTTAAATGGCTATCATTTAGTGAATTCAGTTCTCACCACAGCTGACAACCTCTTAGTACAAAACACCTGGACAAACCCAGTAATGAGGGAATACAGCCGTCAAACATTCAGTGAATTCAGTTCTTGCCATAGCTGTCAACCTTAGCACAAAAAACCTGGACAAAGCCAATAATGAGGGGATTCACATGGGGGGTAAAAGGCTATTAAAAATGCCAGGAGGAAAATGGCTCTAAAGTACTAACCTATGAATACAGTCCCTATGAAAAATAGGGACAAATTTCAAATATTCATCTTATAAACTTAGAAAATTGCTAGAATAAAAGGTTGTGTTACAGTTGTGTTACTATGGATTTTCTGAAGAACATGAAGTCTGAAATTCAAGTCTGTCAATTTTACTGCTGACAGAATAAAACAATTTTCAGCAGAGACCCAGGGAGAAATACTGCAGACACGTCTTTGTAAAATGACAGGGCACCAGAGCTAATCCACACAAACACAGGGAGGAGATGCAGACTCCACACAGAAGGCACCTCAGCCAAGAATCAAACCAGAAAACCTATAGCTGTGAGGTAACAATACTACCACTGCACCATCAAATATGCAAGGACTTAAACATTCAGAAACCTGAAGTCTGAAATTCAAATGCCTGTCAATTTTATTTAACATTTGTTAATCAGGACAGTCTGACTTGGAACAAATAAACAATTTTCAGCAGAGGCCCAGGAAGAAATAATGCAGGCATGTCTTTGTAACATGGGAGGACACAAAAGCAAACCCACACAAACACAGGGAGAAGATAAAGAGACCACAAAGAAGGCACCCCAGCCAAGAAACAAACCTGAGAACCTGCAGCTGTGAGGCAACAATGCTACCACTGCACTATCAAATATCAAGCATTGCAGCATTTACAAACCACAGAAATTATGAGGAACAGATCAGATCAAATATGAGGCAAAAATCTGCAGTTTTCTTTTCACAAATGGTGGTGGGTAGGGAATTAAGGTCTTTAACACCTGCATACAAGGTACAGGGTTCAAGCCTGAGGTATTCCCTACCACACACAAACACCTGTAGTAGCAAACCACAAAAACTAAGTATACTGCACTGGGTGCCAAACCATCATTATGAGAGTCCAATCAAGACAAAATGAAGTGTAGAAGAATAAAACTATTTCAGTGCATTGGCTGCATGACAGCTTAATATCTAGATGGAAACAAAAAAGGTGTGAGGCATGAAAAAATAAATTACTTTTTTTTTAAATACATTAATGGAATGCCAGTCAAAATCAAGTACAAGAAAAACAAGCAGCACTCAACTCAAACCACTTCTTGCACTGCAGTTCTAAATATAATTTATATTCAGCTTTATTAAAGTAACAAGTAACATGCTGAAAGTAGAAATCTCCGATGCCCCCACTTGTAAAAATGTTCCTTATCCAAAAAAAGACCTGCTGCCTGACATCTACTTGTTTCATGGGGAAAACATTATCAAAGTAAAAAATTAAAAGCAAACAAGAAATAAGCTCAAGATACATTGCTTAAAAGGATTACTGTACAGGTTATAGACCACGCGATTGGCATTCAGTTTATGGTTAAAGCCTGCAGAGATGACTGTCTGTAAGTCTCCAAGTGTAATGAGACTCTTAAAATAATGTAATTCTGTCCTTTATTACAAATACTGGCATATACATGTCAATACCCAAGGCTTATACATTATCTAGTTAAGTATTCTCTACATGGCAACAGAAAGGCTTTCAATGTTGGCAATTCTTTAACAGTATGCTTATTAAAGCTTACTTGCATCTTGCAATCTCAGCCAAGCATACCTGATGGTCATTAAAGTATTGCTACTTAAACACAGAGCAACAGGCACTTTGAGTAATAAGCATAAATCAACAGTACAAAAAATATGACAGAAACCAGACCATTCTGCAAAAATCAAGGACATATGAAAAGCCACTCTAGTACTTGTGTCTACCTTGGATGGGTGGGATTCTCTGCACATTTACACTGCATAATTACTCCTTGCCTTACTTCGACACATCCAGAGTCACTACATGGGGGAGTGGGGTGTAACAAGTATGTCACAGTTTGAAATGTCTCTGGCTGACTTGTGATGGCCTTGACACATTTGTCATACCTCTCAACCTCAGAGCAAGAAATCTGGACAAAGCCATACAAAGAAATGGGACAAAGGCCCAAAAATAAGGACAATTTTTAAAATATCGCTCTTATAACCTTAGAAAGCTAATAGAGGTCTTGCATTTGTATGAATTTTCTGAATAGTATGAAATCTGAAACTCAAATGTCTGTCATTATTTTCTAACTTCAGTCTTTAATTATTTGTCACTAATTTGCCAAAAAAACACAATTTTACGAAAAATGGACCAAAAAATGTGATGTAAAAATATAAAATAGCAACACAATACAGCTGGGAACATGTCAGGAAGGGACACTTTAATATTAGTACTGCTAACTTGAGCAGCTGACAAAATAAAATTATCTACATGCATTTCTGAAATAAAAGTAATCTGATTATTACAGTTATTTCTTAATTATAAACCCTCCATGTTTTCTTCCAAAATTGCTATTTTGCAGAGGGATCATTAGGGGAAGAGCAACATTTTGAGTCAAAATCAGGGACAGTTCAGAGGTTTGGCTATGCCTAATTCTATAAAGCAATTTATTTGCATGTACCTCTCAACCTGTTAATGCAATAAATCTGGACAATGCCAAATATATTGGGGGAACATATAAACAGTACTAAAAATTGCTCTTGTATAAACTAGGACATAAATCTGGACAAGGCCAAATATATTGGACGGAACATATAAACAGTACTAAAAAATGCTCTTCTATAAACTGGGACAGTTGATAGAACAGGTCTTACTTTAGCATGCATTTTTCTGAAGGTTATGAAGTCTGAAACTAGGTGTGTCATTATTTAGTGACTTAATTCCTAAATGATTTGCCAGAAAACCACAATTTATGAGGAACAAATCAAAAGTAAGAAGCAAAAAATCTATTCATTCTTTGAAAATCTGGACAGTTGGGAGGTATGGTTCAGCTGGGGCTGTCTAAGTTTGCCACCCTTCCCCCTCACAAAACCCTGGTCGAATGGAGCCTCCCTGCAGCCATTCCAATGATCCATTACTTTGCTATTTCACTCCACTTACCATAAACACTAATGTGCATACTGATTTACTTCTATGATGACTTGAACTTCATTTGAAAGTTTTATTTTTGCATTTTACAGCACAAACACTAAGACATCTGCTAAACAAACTTGGTATTAAACCTTCTCTGCCCTTGAAACTCACATTCACTGAAACATTAAAATCCACATTCAAAGAAAATACATTTTACTCGTGGCAGATAAAAATTAATTCTGGGCTGTTTTCAAATCATAGGCCCCTTGCATATGAAACATACATGTGCTCTTTGATACACCTTCCTATTGCTTTGAACATTTTTCCAGTAAACAATGAAACAAAACTGTCCAATTCAGAACATTTCCATCATAAATGTCTAGTCAAGCTTCTACAGTCCACTATTGTCAGTAAATATGCACAATTCTACAGTCCACCATTATCAGTAAATATGCAAAATCTCTGAAGTAGTAAAAAAGTCATCTAAATAATTCCACATTAAATAAATCTGTAATGAAGAGGTTGGTGCTAGCAATCACCTTTATATTTCATGGTTTCATCGAACAATAAAGTGTCTGATGCCCCTGTGGAATAAATTGCCTAAATTACATTAAAAATAAGCTAGTAATATTGCAATAGGAAATGGATGGCTCATAATTAGCATCTTAACTTTCAGTACGGCAGCATTCACCCCTTATGGGAGTAGAACCAACAACCTTCTGCATCAAAAGCAAGCACACAGCCTGTTGTGCTATTAGCACTAAACTTCTCTTCCCCTGCAGCTCTCAGCTGCTTGTAAAATCTACTCAATACTCAACTGCATCTCAACTTCGCAGCACAAGAAGTCTGGAAAAAGCCAAATTTATTGGGGTGGGTCAAAAGGGCAAAAACCAGGGACACATTAAACATTGCTTGTATAATCTTGGAAAGCTGCTAGAATAAAATGCTGTGTTACCACGGTACCACCATACATTTTACTGCCAAAGTCCCTGTGCAAAAAAAGAGTCAGAACAACATACCACTATGCCAAATCACCTGCTTTGTGAAAGAAAAATGCTGTGTTACCACCGTACATTTTACAGACAAGGTCCCTGTGCAAAACAGTCAAGAACAACATACCACTACGCCAAATCAGCCGTTTTGTGAACGAGAGGAAGACTGAAACTTAAATGGCTATCATTTAACGAATTCAGTTCTCACCATAGCTGTCAACCTCTTAGTACAAAACACCTGGACAAACCCAGTAATGAGGGAATACAGCCCTCAAACATATTCAGTGAATTCAGTTCTTGCCATAGCTGTCAACTTTAGCACAAAAACCCTGGACAAAGCCACTAACAGGGTATTACAGTCCCAAAAATAAGGAAAAAATTCAAATAGTCATCTTATAAACTTAAAAAATTGTTATAATAAAAGGTTGTGTTACTATATATTTATTGCTAGAATAAAAAGTTGTTTTAGTACGTATTTTCTGAAGGGTATGAAGTCTGAAATTCAAATGCCTGTCAGTTTTACTTCTGATGGAACAAAACACTTTTCAGCAGAGGCCCAGGGAGAAATACTGTAGACACATCTTTGTAAAATGGCAGGATACCAGAGCAAATCCACACAAACACAGAGATAAGATGCAGACTCCACAAAGAAGACACCACAGCCAAGAATCAAACCACAAATCCTGTAGCTGTTAGGCAACAATACTGCCACTGCACCATCAGATATGTAAGAAATTAAACATTCAGAAACCTGAAGTCTGAAATTCAAATGCCTGTCAATTTTATTTAACATTTGTTAATCA
This sequence comes from Protopterus annectens, assembly GCF_019279795.1. Classification (NCBI taxonomy): domain Eukaryota; kingdom Metazoa; phylum Chordata; order Ceratodontiformes; family Protopteridae; genus Protopterus; species Protopterus annectens. Next base: position 1,626,555,652 of record NC_056735.1, on the reverse strand, counting down.
GGACAGTCTGACTTGGAACAAAAAAACAATTTTCAGCAGAGGACCAGGAAGAAATAATGCAGACATGTCTTTGTAACATGGGAGGACACAAAAGCAAACCCACACAAACACAGGGAGAAGATACAGACCCACAAAGAAGGAACCCCAGCCAAGAATCAAACCTGAGAACCTGCAGCTGTGAGGCAACAATGCTACCAGTGCACCATCAAATATCAAGCATTGCAACATTTACAAACCACAGATATTATGAGGAACAGATCAGATCAAATATGAGGCAAAAATCTGCAATTTTTTTACAAATGGTGGTGGGTAGGGAACTCAAGTCTTTAACACCTGCATACAGGGTTCAAGCCTGAGGTATTCCCTACCACACCACCATGAGCACCTGGGGCATTTTCACACACACACACACACACACACACACACACACACACACACACACACACACACACACACACACACTCCCTATCAACTTCAAACACTAAGTCCCTATCAAAACGTTAAAAGCACCATACTTAATACACTTACCTGTCCATTCTCCATAATGTACATCCACATGCCCGCGCAATAATACAAAGACCCGCGAGATCCGATGAAACCCCTTCCCGACGAGAGACTCCTGACTGCTGGTGTTGCAGTCCGGCCCTGGCGCGTTTTCCCAGCGAGTCTGTGCACTTTAAAAGTGCACAGACTCTGCTCGTGTTTCCCTACCAGGACGGCCGGACTGCCTGGAGCATGCGCAGTAGACTCACAGTAGTCTGGACTACTGCGCATGTGCGAAGTCCGTGAAAATTTAAAACTTTTTTTTTCTTTTTCTTTTTTTTTTTTTAATTTCTTTTTACTTTTTGTTGAGGGGGCTGCAGTCTGGCAGTCCAATAGCACGGGCCGCCCCTGGTGCATATTTAAAACTACTGAAGGGAATGGATGATCGCTGAGGTGGAGGAAATGTTTCATTTTGGTGTTTGTGCAATGTGCATACTTGAAACAACTGAAGGGAATTAAGCTTTTGGCTTTTTGCTATGGGTCATTTTCTTATAAATTTGTATTTTTCTGGCAAATCACTGGCAGTGGCAGAACTCTGAGGACTGAAGTCAGAAAATAATGGCAGGCAGCAGACATTTGATTTTCAGACTTCTTCCATCAGAAAAATCAGGCGATGCAAAATGTTATTGTGTCAACAGTCTAAGTTTGGAAGAGCAGTATTTAAAAAGTGTAACTATTTCTGTGCCTTTGTTTGGTCCCCCATTATTTGTGCCTTTGTCCAGAATGATTTCTTGCTGTACTGCTTTTCTGCAAAAAAAAAAAAAAAGGTTCTGAGCTGGTTTCCCACCTTTCCTGTAACTAGTCTAGTCCAGATACAGATTTGCTTCATCCAGGACTGTTTTGTATGTTTCAAAGCCCCCCCCCCCCCAGACTTTTCTGTGTTGGAGGGAAGCCTTCTAGATTATCAGTAGAAGTGGTAAGCACTAGGTAGCCTATCTACCACAACAGGAGTAGTGTCTGGCCACGAAATTGTAGTTTATTGGCCGTTTGGGCATTTTTTCCATCCCTTTCAACTTTCTGCTTTAAAAGCGTGGATTTGCACTTGTTTAAGCTCCACGGATCCAGTTTTGGCATCCTACAAGACTTCAAGAGCAACAGGAAGGAGAAAGAAATACTCCATTTTGATTTTTTCATAATTTATTGCTCTCTGCACTTGTTTTTTGGTCGTTTTTAATTTATCTGCATGTATTTAAACTGTATTTGCCTTAATATTGCTACACACTCAAGTGTGCTAGCTTGTGCTGCATTTAAAGTGTTTTTGTTACTGTTCTAACTGGTTTTCTGCAAAAAAAAAAAAAAAAGTTTTAAGCTTGTTTCCCACCTTTCCTGTAACTAGTCTAGTCCAGATACAGATTTGCTGTATCCAGGACTGTTTTGTAAGTTTCTGAGCCCCCTCAGACCTTTCTGTTCTGGAGGGAAGCCTTCTAGCTTATCGGTGGGAGTGGTAAGTACTAGGTAGCCTATCTACCACAAGAGGAGTGGTTTCTGGTCCAGAAATTTTAGTTTATTGGCCGTTTGGGCATTTTTTTCAATCCCTTTCAACTTTCTGGTTGAAAAGCCCGTATTTGAGCACCATGCAGCTGTGCTCAGCTGAGGTAAACTATTACCGGTGCCAGAAAGACTGCTCTTCAGTTTTCCTCTTAGAACGTGCTTGTTCTTTTACTTCTTGCAGTTCAGTTAGCTTAATCGGATAGCACTTTAACAGGCTTTTGTAGCATTTATTGTAGCACACATAGGTGCCATCAGCACTAGCTGTTCTTACGCAGTAACAGCACCAGCACTTATTAGTTATGACCACCTCTCCTGGTATGATTGTAGAGCAATTTCCTGTGCTTCTCCTGCTAACCTGGTGCACTTGGGCATTCTGAGACAGTGTGGCAACTGTCTAATGTACACAGACAACCCTCTCCTCTTACCTCCTAACACTAATACTTGTGAGAGATGCACTTATATCACCAAACTGGAAACAGTGCACGCTCCAACCAAGACTGGACTAGCTGGTCAAGAGTAGAAGGTCAACACCTGCAACTCACTACATAGAACACACAGCCCTCCAAAACATCAACCATCTCAACCCACACATAAAAACACAAACCATACACCCACCTTCGCCGTGGCTGTCATTAAATATTTACCTAAACAACAGAGAACCCTGAGACCGAAACACACTGGGCCACCACAACACAACATCAACACCAGAACACATAGCTCACCACCACAGTGTGCCCCTCAACCCAAGCCCTTAAGGCAAAACACTTTGCCCAATGTACTAATCATAGGAGACTCAATTGTGAGGCACACTGATGTCCCACTCACTAGGTTGAACAAGGAGAAGGTGACAGTCAGTTGTCTGCCAGGTACCAGGATCCGCCACATAACCCATGCACTCAGGTCACTCCATAACAAGTACAGATATGATTCGGTCATTGTCCATGTGGGTATGAATGACCTGAGACATACCTCCCTGGACTGCATAAAAAGAGATGTGATGGAACTCTAGGAGTATGTGGCCCAGGCATGTATGACCCTAGCCCTGAGCAGTATTCTACCGTCACCCAGAATGATACCACAGTATGAGCAGAAAATTATTGACTTCAACAATTGGCTAAGTTTCTGGTGTCATTCTAAAGGGATCCGGTATCAGTCTGCCTGGTACGACGTGATTGACAGACCTTGATGCTTTTCCAGAGATGGCCTGCATCTGTCACCCCTGAGATTCCGGGTACTGGCTAAGGCTCTTGCCACCCCTATAATTCCTTTTTTAGGCAGTGTTCCAAATACCAAAATTCCATCGTAACAGCTACAAACAAGTGCAATCTGAGGGTCATGCTGCTCAATGCTAGAAGTCTAAATCTAAACATGCACTCACTCGAAGCTCTCCTCAAACTATAGAGTGTTGACATCTGTGATGTCATGGAAACCTGGTTTAAAGAGGCAGAAAGCACCCCTGCACTCCCAGGCTAGAACTCATTCCATACCTTTCGGCCCCAAAATACAGCTGGAAGCTCCAAAGGCGGTGGCGTCTCCATATTCTTAAAGGATACGCACACCTTTAGACTGGCAGCCCAGCACAATGCATCAGAGATACTTTAGGTACAACTAACACTGGGTAAGACGGCGATACAAGTCATAGCCTGCTACAGAACCCCAAACATGTCCCTAGACTCTAACTCCAAGTTCCTAAGCACTCTGGAATCTATCAAGGTCCAACCTAGTACTCTCATACTGGGTGACTTCAGCTAACCTTCCATCAACTGGGAAAACTATTCAAGTACCAATGTACAAGCCCAATGCTTTCTGGAATATATCAGTTCAAATGCCCTGGACCAGTTCATTCTGACCCCCACTAAAGGAAGCAACATCCTCGACCTGGTTATCACCAACATGGGAGACCGTTGCTCTACACCTATAGTCAATTCCTTCCTGGTTAAATCTGACCACAAACTGATCACCATGGAAATCTCCATCTTACCTACACCCGCCGCTAAGGTGACCACCATGAAAAACTTCTCTAAAGCCGACTTTGGGCTCCTAAAAACAGAGGTGGCTAACTTTTCGGCACCCATGTCAATAGAAAATAGCTGCATGACTGCCGAATCATACACCAATGCACTGTACGAGCATGTACACAAATGCATGGACCTTGCCATACCAAGTAGAACTAAGACGCTCTCTTCCAAAAAAAGGAAGCCAAATATGGTGGTCCCCAGCCATCAATATACTCAACAACAGAAGGAAGAAACTGTTACAGAAGAAAATGAAGTCTCAAGACTGGAAAACCTCCCTTATCAGTCTCAGCAAAAAGCTGAGATCCCTTATCAAGTCCTCTAAAGCCAGCTATGAAGGCAGAATTGTGGCTGACACCAAAAACAACAAAGCCTTGTATAGCTATATCAAAAACCTCAAAGGCAATATCCAGATTTGCTCTGAGTTATTGCACAGTGGCACCTCCAATACTTTGCCAACAGATATAGCCAACATACTGGTTGACAGATTCAGTGCCAACTTTACCCCTCTCCCTCCCAAGAGCCCTATCTCAATACCAAAAGAATACCTGGTACCCACCATTTCTTTGGCACAGGTAAAAGATGCATTGTTCAAAGCCAAGTCTACAGCGTCCATGGAACCTTGTAATATCCCCTGGCTGCACCCTACATGAGCTACAAAATGAACTGGCACCACATCTGTGTGCCCTGTTCGATCACAGCCTTACCTCAGACTATGTCCCTAATGAATGCTGCACTGCTACAGTCATCCCGCTCCGTAAAGGGGGAGCAACTACAGACCCCAGGAACTATCACCCCATTAGCGTGACAAGTCTGGCATGCAAAGCTGTGGGGCACATCATCATGGACCTGCTTAACGAAGATGTAGGCAATCTCCAAACTCTTGACCCCGCACAGTTTGGCTTTGTCAAGGGGAGATCCTGCCTGCTAAACCTGGTTGACTTCTTCAGGGCAGTCACCAAGGCTGTGGATAAGGGTAAGGTAGTGCATGCAGCCTACCTCGACCTGGCTAAGGCCTTTGATACCATTCCCCACTCAAGTATCATTGATAAACTCACCAAACTAGGCATCAATCCTTACATCACTAGGTGGGTTGCAAATTGGCTCACAGACAGGACCTACAGAGTGAAAGTTGTGGATTCCAAGTCAGACTGTCGGTCCTGCGGCCTCTCCTGTTTGGCATCTACTTCTCAGAAGTCCAGGCGAACACAGAAGGACTTTGGCTGACCAAGTTTGCTGATGACTGCAAGCTAGGAGTCATTATCATCTCCCCAAGTGATGCAGACATCCTACAAAAAAATCTCTCTGAGATCAATGACTGGTGTCAGAACAATGGCCTGAACCTTAACACCAAAAAATGCGTTATCATCCCCTTTGGAAAAAACACAGTTCCCATGAATTACCACGTTGATGGGAGCCCACTGAACACTGAAGGGGCCATAAGAGATCTGGGCACCCAGGTCGACAGCCACCTCACCTTCGGCCACCACATTGCCACTATGGTCAGAAAGTCCTTTTATGTGGCACATCTTATAATCAAAAGTTTCACATCCAAGAAGAAAGAGGTCATCATCCCTCTCTATTCATCCCTCATTAGACCAGTCATCGAATATAATGCCCCATTTGGCATGTACCTGACCAGACACCTACAACAACTGGAGAGGCCACGGAAGTACCTAAAAAGAAAGGATCCTAGGCCTTAAACACATGTCCTACATGGACAGACTCAAGAAACTTCAGCTGTTCTCAGTCTCTTATCGTCTACTTAGAGATGATCTCTCCTTGACTTACAAAGGCATGTCTGACCCTGCCCTACTTGAAGTGCTACACCTAAAGAAACCCTATCCCCCCGCGCCACATGCTCCAGAGATCACAACCTCATTACCACAATTAACAGAACATGCTGGAGGGACAGGTTCATCTCCCAAAGACTGCCCATACTCTGTAATAAGCTTCCCATTCATGTCAAGCAGAGCACCTCACTGGCCCTCTTCAAGAGAAATCTTGCCGAGTGGGTGGGTAACACAAAGTTCACTCCATGGATCATTCCAGTTGCGCTATATGATAAGGGGCAATGTGAACTAACATTGGGTGGCACAGTGCTTGGGCAATTTTTTTGGACTAGGCTTGTAAAGACTTCAGGACCATTAGCCTAGTACACACCTATGAACGTAAGAGAGTGAGAGGTATAGGTATTTATTTTAATTTTATATGTGTAGTAGACTAGTGGTAGTTAATTTTATTTTTATATAAGAAAATTGTATTTTAGAGAGGAGAAAGGCTAGGACTGTGGTAGTGAGGGTCGGAACTTTGAATGTTGGCAGTATGACTGGTATAGGGAGAGAGCTAGCTGATATGATGGACAGAAGGAAGATTGGTATATTGTGTGTGCAAGAGACCAGATGGAAGGGGAGTAAGGCTAGGTGTATCGGAGGTGGGTTCAAATTGTTTTATCATGGTGTGGATGGGAGGAGAAATGGCATAGGAGTTATCCTGAAGGAACAGTATGCTAAGAGTGTTTTGGAGGTGAAAAGAGTGTCGGATAGAGTGATGTTTATGAAGCTGGAAATTGATGGTGTAATGATGAATGTTGTTAGTGCATATGCTCCACAAGTTGGGTGTGCGATCAATGAGAAAGAAAAATTTGGGAGTGAGTTGGATGAAGTAGTGATGACTGTTCCCAAGGGTGATGGAGTAGTGACTGGAGCAGATTTCAATGGGCATGTTAGTGAAAGGAACAGAGGGGATGAGGAAGTGATGTGTAGGTATGGTGTAAGCAAAGGAATGCAGAAGGTCAGATGGTAGTGGATTTTGCGAAAAAGATGGACATTGCTGTGTTGAATAAACATTTTAACAAGAGGGAGGAGCATAGGGTAACATACAAGAGTGGAGGAAGATGCACACCGGTGGAATATATCTTATGTAGGAGGGCCAGTTTGAAGGAGATTGGAGACTGTAAAGTGGTGACTGGGAAAAGTGTAGTTAGGCAGCACAGGATGGTTGTTTGTAGGATGACGTTGGTGATCAAGAAGAGGAGGAGGACTGTAAGGGCAGCACCAAGGATCAAATGGTGGAGACTGAAAAAGGGTAATTGCAAGGTGGAGTTCAGGGAAGAGTTAAGACAGGCACTAGGTGGCAGTGAAGAGTTACTAAAAAGCTGGATAACTACAGCAGAGCCAGTAAGGGAGACGGCTAAAAAGGTGCTTGGTATGACATCTGGACAGAGAAAGGATGACAAGGAGACATGGTGGTGGAATGAGGAAGTACAGGAGAGTATACAGAGAAAGAGGTTGGCAAAGAAGTGGGATTGTCAGAGAGATGAAGAAAGTAGACAGGAGTATAAGGAGATGAGGTGCATGGCAAAGAGAGAGGTGGCGAAGGCTAAAGGATAAGGCATATGAAGAGTTGTATGAAAGGTTGGACACTAAGGAAGGAGAAAAGGACCTGTACCAATTGGCTAGATAGAGGGACTGAGCTAGGAAAGATGTGCAGCAGGTAAAGGTGATAAAGGATAATGAGGGAAACATACTCTCAAGTGAGGAGAGTGTGTTGAGCAGATGGAAAGAGTACTTTGAGGGGTTGATGAATGAACCCAAGATTGTGCTAGACAGTCAAGAGGAGAAGGTTAACACCCGCACTACACCTCAAGCAACACATAGCCCTTCTAAACTCACACCACCAACACCCACACATAGCAACACTAAATCCACATATGCGGAGGCCCTTAACTGTAACCTGCCCAAGCAACAAGGACCTCCGAAGCTGAAACGCAAACAGACACCAATCACAACCAAAATATCACATAGCTCACAACACCAGTGTGCCACCCAGCAACAACTGCTAAGGCAAGACAACTTACCTAACACTTTAGTCATAGGTGACTCTATAGTCAGGCACACTGATGTCCCACTCACCAGGCTGAACAAGGAGAAAATTACAGTGAGCTGCCTGTCGGGTGCCAGGATCTGCCACATCACTCATGCACTCAAGTCACTCCACAACAAGTACAAATATGACTCTGTCATTGTCCATGCTGGAGTGAATGACTGTAGATGTACCTCTCTGGACTACGTGAAAAGAGCCATGGAAGAGCTCTCTGATCATGTGGCCCAGGCAGGTATGACCATAGCCCTGAGTAGCATCCTGCCTTCACCCAGAATGATACCAAAATATAAGGACAAAATGATTGACTTCAACAATTGGCTAAGCTTTTGGTGTCATTCAAAGGGGATCCAGTATCTGTCTGCGTGGGATGTCATTCAAAGGGGATCCAGTATCTGCCTGCGTGGGATGACATGATCGACAGACCACGATGCTTTGCCAGAGATGGTCTGCACCTGTCGCCCCTGGGATTCATGTTACTGGCTAAGGCGCTTGCCACCCCTATAGTGCCTTTTTTAGGCAAAGTTCAAAGGACAAAACCACCACCATAACAGGTACAAGTGTGCAAAATCTGAAGGTAATGCTACTCAATGCTAGAAGTCTAAACCTCAAAATGCACTCTCTCGTAGCACTCCTAAAAATGAAGAACATCGATATCTGTGAAGTAACTGAGGCCTGGTTCAAGTCTCCAGAGAGCACCCCTGCAATACCAGGCTACAACTCTTACCACACTTTTCCGCCACCAAACCAGGATCGAAACACTAAAGGTGGAGGAGTGTCCATATTCACCAAGGATATTCACACCACCAGGTTAGCTGCCCAACACAATTCGTATGAAATTCTCCAGGTGCAACTAACACTAGGTAAGACTGCAATCCAAATTGTAGCTTGCTACAGATCCTTCACCATGCCCCAAGATTGTCACTACACCTTTCTAAAGATACTGGAAAATATTAATATACAAACAAACACCCTAATACTGGGTGATTTCAACTACCCTGCCATTAACTGGGAAAACTACTCGTGTACCAACGCCTTTGCCCAACGGTTCTTGGAATTCATAAATTCCAATGCCCTGGATCAACTAATCCATAGTCCCACCAGGGGCTCCAATATCCTAGACCTGGTCATTACCAACATTGGAAATCGATGCTCCACACCTATGGTCACCCCCTCATTGGTCAGGTCAGACTATAAGCTAATCACCCTTAACATCCACATCCCACCCCCACCCCCCAGTAATGAAACATCCATAAAAAACTTCTCCAAAGCCAACTTCATGCTACTCAAGTCAGAAGTTACAAACTTCATGACACCTATGCAGATGGGAACTGAAAGTTCGACTGCTGAGTCCTACACTAAGGCACTGTAAGAGCACATCCACTCATGCATGAATTGTGCCATCCCAAATAGAACCAAGATGCTCTCCTCCAAAAAAAGGAAGCCAATCTGGTGGTCCCCTGCCATAAACAAACTTTACAACAAAAGGAAGAAACTGTTGCAGAAAAGAAGAAAATACCAGGATTCAAAAAACTTTCTTACCAGCCTCAGTAAGCAGTTGAGATCCCTCATAAAATCCTCCAAATCTAGTTACGAAAATAAAATTGCCAAAGATTCCAAAGACCAACCACAAGGCATTCTATAGCTATGTCAAGAACCTAAATGGCAATGCTCAGATCTGTTCTGAGCTACAACAGAATGGCATTAAATATACTGATCCCAAGGATATTGCCAATATCCTAGCAGATCGATTCAGTGCCAACTTCACCCCCACCCCCTAAATAGCCCATCTCAATACCGGAAGATTACCAAATTGTGGTAATAATGGCCACACAGGTAAAAAATGCACTCTCCAAAGCTAAGAATACAGCATCTATGGGACCAAATGACATCCCGGGCTGTGTACTACATGAACTACAAAATTAACCAGCACCTCACATAACTGTCATGTTTAATTATACCCTCACCTCAGGCTTCGTGCCCACTGAATGGCGCACAGCTACAGTTATCCCATTCCACAAGGAAGGATCCACCTTGCATCCCGGGAACTACCGCCCCATCAGTCTGATGAGCCTGATCTGCAAGGCCATGGAACGTATTATCATGGAACTTATAAACAGACATTGGCAACCTTAAAACACTGGACCCCACCCAGTTTGGGTTTGTGAAGGGCCGATCTTGTCTCCTGAACCTGATTGACTTCTTTGAATCAGCCTTTGACACCATACCCCACTCTGGAATCATAGATAAGCTTACTAAGCTGGGCATTAATCCCTATGTCACTCAATGGGTTGCCAACTGGCTTACTGACAGAACCAACCAAATCCTATGCAAGGGGGAATGCACGGTCCAAACCAAGTATCAAAATCACCAAATAGACCAGCAAGGCAGAACGGAGTTCAATATTTTATTTTTTGTACTATAACAAACTAACTAGTTAAAAATTGAAATTTTCTTCAGGGAGTGTAGGACAGTTCTTTGTCTCCTCCTCATCCATCCATTTAACATGACCCATGAGCCAATAAGGCAAAATTAAAGTTCCAAGAGGGACTACTCAGATTACCAACATGGGTAAACTTTTTTTTTGATTTTTCAGTCAGATTTGTTGATTTGAACCCAATCAGGTTAGAGGCCCGGGCCTAGCAAAAAAAAGAGACCTCGCACTGACAGAACCCACACTGTAAAAGTAGCTGACTTCAAATCCAGCTCCAGACAAGTGACAGATGGAGTACCTTAGGGTTCAGTCCTGGGACCTCTCTTGTTTGGCGTGTACTTCTCTGAAGTACAGGCCAACACTAAGGGACTCTGGCTAACAAAGTTCACAGATGACTTCAAACTGGGAGCCATTATTGAATCCCCAAATGATGTGGATAATCTACGAAAGGGCCTTACAGAAACAGATGCTTGGTGCCAGAGCCATGGGCTCAAGCTCCATGCCAAGAAATGTATAGTTATCCCACCTTTGGGAAAAAAACATGTACCCATGAATTACCACATAGGTGGCAGTGCACTAAACACCGAAAGTGTGATAAGGGACTTAGGGACACAGGTGGACAGTGGTCTCACCTTCAATAACCACATAGCCACAACAGTCAGGAAATCCTTCTAAGTGGCACACCTCATCACTAAGGGCTTTTTATCCAGAAAAAAGGATGTCATTGTCCCACTGTATTCATCCCTCATTAGACCCATTATAGAACACAACACCCCATTTGGTATGTACTTCTCAAGACATCTGCAACAACTAGAAAGGCCGCAGAAATACCTCACTAAAAGAATCAGAAGGCAGATGCCCTATGCTGACAGTCTTAAAAACCTCCAGCTATACTCTGTTGCATATTGTATACTCTGAGACAATCTCTGCTTAACATACAAGGCCATGTCAAACCCAGAGCTGTTGGGCATGCTACACGTAAAGAAATCCCAATCCCTCAGAGCCACACACTCCAGGGATCTAAACTTTGTCATCACAGTAAACAAAACATGCTGGAGGTATAGGTTCCTAACCCAGAGACTCCCCAGACTTTGGAATAGACTGCCCATACATGTCAAGCAGAGCGCCTCTTTGGCCCTCTTCAAAAGGAACCTTGATGATTGGATGGGAGAAAAGAAATTCACCCCGGGGATCACGTCAGTCACCCTGCTTGTTAGACAGGGGTCCAGGGAAGTAAATAATGTGGGAATAAATAGCCAGGGAATTGTTATGGCTAGGCTTGTATAGGCCCTAGGGCCGATAGTCTAGTACCAACCTATGAACCTATAAGAGAATGAGAGGGAGAGAATGTTGGATGATGTGGGGATAGTGAATCATGACGTGCAGTGGATTAGCAAGGAGGAAGTAAGGATAGCTATGAAGAGAATGAAGAATGGAAAGGCTGTTGGTCCAGATGACATACCTGTGGAAGCATGGAGGTGTTTAGGTGAAATGACAGTGGAGTTTCTAACCAGATTGTTTAATGAAATCTTGGAAAGTGAGAGGTTGCCTGAGGAATGGAGAAAAAGTGTTTTGGTACCGATTTTTAAGAATAAGAGTGACGTACAGAGCTGTAGTAACTGCAGAGGGATTAAATTGATCAGTCACAGCATGACGTTATGGGAAAGAGTAGTGGAAACAAGGTTAAAATGAGACATGATGATTATTTATCAGCAGTATGGTTTCATGCCGGGAAAGAGCACTATAGATGCGATGTTTGCTCTGAGAGTGTTGATGGAGAAGTACAGAGGTCAGAAAGAGTTGCATTGTGTTTTTGTAGACTTAGAGAAAGCATATGACAGGGTGCCTAGAGAAGAGTTGTGGTATTTTATGAGGAAGTTGGGAGTGTCAGAGAAGTATGTAAGAGTGGTACAGGATATGTACGAGGGTAGTGTGACAGTGGTGAGGTCTGAGGTGGGAGTGACGGATGCGTTTAAGGTGGAGGTGGGATTACATCAAGGATCAGCTCTGAACCCTATCTTATTTGCAATGGTGATGGGCAGGTTGACAGACGAGATCAGACAGGAGTCCCCGTGGACTATGATGTTTGCAGATGACATTGTGATCTGTAGTGAGAGTAGGGAACATGTGGAGTAGACCCTGGAGAGATGGAGATATGCTCTAGAGAGAAGAGGAATGAAGGTCAGCAGGACTAAGACAGGATATATGTGTGTGAATGAGAGGGGAGGATAGAGGAATGGTGAGGATGCAAGGAGTAGAGGTGACGAAGGTGGATAAGTTTAAATACTTGGGATCAGTACTTGAGAGTAATGGTGAGTGTGGAAGGGAGGTGAAGAAGAGAGTACAGACAGGATGGAGTTGGTGGAGAAGAGTGTCAGGAGTGATTTGTGACAGACTAGTACCAGTAAGAGTGAATGGGAAGGTCTGCAAGAGGGTAGTGAGACCAGCTATGTTATATGGGCTGGAGACAGTGGCATTGACCAAAAGGCAGGAGTTAGAGGTGGATGTGGCAGAGTTAAAGATGCTAACATTTGCACTGGGTGTGACTTGGGTGGACAGGATTAGGAATAAGAAAAATTTGAACCTAACACCACTCAAGTATTCAACTGTGGTACCACCTTTATCATTCTTATAAGAAAAGTGCAGTCCAGGTCTGAACTGTCCGCAAACAGCTAAAGTTAACTTTGAGTATGTGTCTACCTGTTCGAGTCAATATTAATTTTCCCCTGGAGAGCATTCTGCTTTGGCTTGTAAGCAGCCCCCCCCCCCCCCACACACACACACTCATCTTCCATTTTCTCTCTTATTCCCTCTGTTAGCAAATAGTATCCATAACTGATAAATACTTTGTGTTTGCTAATTTAAACTGAGACCACAGTAGCTTACTGATACAAGGTTATCCTGTTTTTCCACCTGAGAAATGGTTAAGAAATGACTTACAGTTTCAGAGCAGTCCTTGGTCAATTCTGATTGTTTCTTAAACACAAACTTGTCTTTGCTTTGGCTCATAAGCAGCAGTACAAAAGAACTGCCTGCTCACACCCTTGTTCTCACCCTCCCCCTTCCCTGTTTATTACCTTAAGCCAGTCCCAAAGTTAATAAATATTACCTGTGGCAGGCACCATTTTTACAACTACAACCACCCTTGTCACTATCATATGTTCATTTATCAGTTAACTCTGTTACCTGATCGTTTCCAGCCCCCTCATAAGAGCAACTAAAAGGGTCTCTACCTGCTTCGCTCCCCACCCTGCCTCCTATTCCCTCCCACCCCCATTGGTCCTACCTTTGTTACACTCACAAACCCCTCCCATCTTTCCAATAGCCAACCACAGCGCTAAACCCAACACTACCTCCTCCATCTTCCCACTACTATCACTCCTCCTCAGCTAACATGTACAAGCATACCTTACCTATGATCACGGCATGCACTCTCCTTGCATATCTTATATCCTACCAAAAGCCCATCATTCCCCCACTCAACAACTACCACTGTACTACTACTCACACCACCACTCATGTCTCACTCTCACTCAGCTCCACTCCCACCAACTCAAGAACCATCCCTATGCACCCCTCGCATATTCTACCAACTATAGTACTCAAACATAAAACATCCCTACAACTTAACATAGTAACCCTCCCACCATACCTATTACCCACAGAGCACAATCATAAAGTTTCCCTTATAAACAAACACATTCAAAAACTGAGAAAACTAATAACCTCATGCATATCAAAACTAGCCCCAAGTGGAGACATCCACCCCAACCCTGTCCCTACCATCTCTAACCTCAATCCTCATAATCAGACTAGAAACCACAACTTCTCCCATGTCACAGCCAATAGAAAGCCAAGTGACTTCCTTCTACTAAGCCTAAATATTAAAAGTATATCCAACAAAGTCCATGAACTCCATGCCACCATAGACTTGTACTCCCCAGATATAGTCATCCTGACAGAAACCTGGCTAAAATCTCACATTACCAGTGAGCAAATAGTCCCTACCGGTTACGGCATACTAAGAGTAGACCGGCTAAACAAGAAAGGAGGCGGTGTAGCTATAATATTTAAACAGCATCTAAACATCCAGATCTTAAAATCATTAGCTCCACAAATAGGCAGTAAAGAAATAATATATACCAACCTCAAAATAAACCAGAACAAAACCATCAACATAATTGGATGCTACTTCCCACCTGGCCAAAACATCCCTCCACTAGAAAACCTCCTCAGCTGGTCTACCCACCATCTCCCCGAAGAAACTATAATTTTAGGTGATTTCAGTATTGACTGGCAATCCTGTTTTGGCAACCATCCAACCCATCATGTAAACCTTCATGACTTCACCCAACTAGTCCAGTTACCAACCAGGATAAATAAAAACTCCAGCAAGCACACTACCCTGGATTTGGATACTAGTCAGTAAGAGCCCCCAGTCATATATAACAGGCTGCTTATTAGATAGCCTCAGTGATCACTCTCCAACATTCCTACTCAAAAAATACCTTTACCAAGCTAAACCTCTCATTTACTGTCAAATACGTAAAAAACTAAACTTTAACCCACTCACATTCATCTCACCCCTCAAAGAATGTAACTGGCATCCTCTAAAGTACCTCAGTCTTGATGACGCAGTTGAATTTTTTAATACTACCTTCCAGAGCATCCTTAATTACCATGCCCCCATAAGACTTTCCAGAATCAAAGCACAACCCTCCCCATGGCTATAGAAAACCACTCAGTCAGAAATGAAAAACAAGGATAAAGCCAGGGAGCACTGGCGCAAAACCAAAACCCCCTCAACTAGATAGAAATTCCTAAAACTACGCAATAGGGTCAAAAAGCTAATAAAACAGGACAAATTCCAATACTACCAGTCTTCCCTATACTCCTCCCAACACAGCCCCAAACAATTCTGGTCCCCCATAAACTCCATCCTCCACCCACGTAAAGTCAGTACCCCTCCTCCTAACATCCCTCACTCCTCCAAAAATATTGCTACCTCATTCAACACACACTTCACACAAACCATACTATCACTAGCTAAACAACACAACCCCCCTCCCCTCCAACCCACACCTTCAATGAGTAATCTCCCCACTGCCTTCCTTTTTCTCCTGTGCCTACCTCCAACATAAAAAAAAAACTCTTAACTAAACTTAAGCCCACCAAATTTGCAGCAGACAACCTCCCAAGTGAATACCTACAAATTGCAGCTGATGCTCTGGCCTACCCAGTATCCATCTTGATTAACTGATCTATGTCAGAAAGTTACGTTCCCACACTGTGGAAAGTGTCACATATAATTCCCCTCCACAAAGGCGGCCCCTCCACAGAGCTAACCAATTACTGCCCCATAGCTGTTCTCTCTCCACTCTCCAAAATACTAGAGAGATGCATACACTCTCAGGTCTCAGACTACCTCCTTACTGACAACCTCCTTTCCAATACTCAGCATGGTTTCCGGCCAAACCATAGCACCACCACTGCCTTACTCTCCTTTACTAACACTATCCTTCAGCATAAAAACAATGGCTATCTCTCCTCTGCTACTTTCCTAGACCTATCTAAAGCATTTGACATGGTCCCATACAAACAACTCCTCTCGATCCTCAATAACCTACCCTTCTCTCAGTCTGTCACCAACTGGTTTCAGAATTACCTGTCTGACCGCCAACAATCCGTTGTATGGCAGAATGACATATCTCCCCAACTACTTGTCTCTATATGGGTTCCCCAAGGAGCCATCCTTGGACCCCTACTCTTCTCTGTTTTTACCAATAGTCTAGCCTCTGCCACCAAGCATGGCACACTCATACAATATGCAGATGACTCAACCATTATCTGCTCAGCTCAGTCCCTACCCAAACTGCAAAAAGTCACACAGGAAGCCTTTTCCTCTGTTGAAACTTGGTTATCCGATGCCCAATTAATAATCAACCCTAACAAAACTAAACTACTCATCTTCCAACCCACCAAACATACTCAAAACAACTCTCACTTTAACATCACAACAAAAGACAACACCACTATACACCCAACAGAACACACCAAATTGCTAGGAGTGGAAATAGACAGTAAACTAAAATTTGACATTCACATATCCATGACCATAAAAACGCCCACAAAAAACTAGAAGCATTATACAGAAATAAGCAACTTCTCACCAAAGCAGCAAAGATTTCAGTAGCCAATTCCCACCTTATCTCCACCCTACTTTATGCCTTTCCAATATATACCAACCTAAGGCAATGCGATCTAAACAAGCTAGAGACCTGCTACAACAACATCGCCAAATTCTCCACAGGGGCATCCAACTATAGTCACCACTGTGTTTCACTTGCTGAACTGGGCTGGCTTGAACTCCCTTACCTCCTTCATTGGTATCAACTCTCACTCGCCCACAAACTAGTAAACCATCCACTAAATGTCCCATCCCTCCAGAATCTACTCCAACCCTATCGCACCACCAGACCACTAAGATCCAGCAACAAAAATCACTTTCAGATCACTAAAGCCAATAACTCTGCTGGTGAAGCACTATTCTCTTGCACCATAGCCAAATTATGGAACTCCCTCCCACCCACAATTACCTCCATACCATCATGCACCCACTTCAAAACTTTACTAAAAGCGCACCTAAAAACATGCTGGCTATGCCCTTGCAACTCCCACTCTAATATCACCCACCCCATCCAACCACTACCTTTCTTTCTTTCCACCCCACTAACTAACTTGATTACAGCAAGCTCAGATGCTCATAAGCCTAGTACTTATTATACAGCAGGAACTTCTTATTGTAACAATTGTTAATGTCTGTTATGTACTTTGCAGATAAAGATTCTAGTTGTCTACTGATGTACTATATTCTTCATCTGTAACTATGTAATTAATTGCTATGTTAATCAAATTTTTAATCACTATGTAAATCCAATGCAAGTACTGTCTGTTTATTTTAACTGTGGAGCTTTTCTCCCCAGGCCTCCGCTGAAAATGGGCCTACGTCCAATTGGACACTCCCGGTCAACAAATATAAATAAATAAGTATATTAGAGGGTCAGCGCAGGTTGGAAGGTTTGGAGACAAAGCCAGAGAGGCAAGATTACGTCGGTTTGGACATGTGCTGAGGAGGGATGCTTTGTATATTGTGAAAAAGATGCTAAGGATGAAGCTACCAGGTAACAGGAAAAGAGGAAGGCCTAAGATAAGATTTATGGATGTGGTGAGAGAGGGCATACAGGTGGTTGGTGTGATAGAGCAAGATGCAGAGGACAGGAAGAAATGGAAACAGATGATCCGCCGTGACGACTCCTAACGGGGACAGCCGAAAGAAGATGATGATAAGTTCAGATATTAATATAAACAAACAGCTTTGTTTTGGTTATATTTTGTGTTATTTAATATTAATGTAGAAGGTTAAAGCACACAGTTTAGTTTTGCACAAGTTCAAAGTTTGATACAAGTTCAAATATTAATATAAATAAAACACTATTGTTCTGTTTATTGTGTGTTTCGTGATCATATTTTGTCTGTTCTTCAGTTTGCATTTAAAAGTTAGTATCCCACAATTCCATTGAAGTGGGTAGGGTTATATAATTATGTATGCAAATTTTATGTTAATCAGCATACCGATGTTTGGGCAGTTGTACCTATTTTTCATTGGTCTTTGTCCATATTTTTGATGTCTCCAGGTTGAGAAGTATGGTTCTCTTTTAAGGATATGCTTCCAAAATCCTACTCTCTTCTTCTTTTACAAACTTTATCCCTGTTTTGTCATCATCCCTTTCCACTTAGATTTATAACCTTCTGCTTCAGTTATGTATATGAGCCTTAACTACACAGCTCCAAGGCATCTATTCAAATCAGGTAGCCCTAAATCATCTTGTTTTATGGGGAAGATCAGTGTATCCCACTTAACTCTTTCCCTGTTCCTGTTGATATCCCTACTTTTTTCGATAAAGTGCCATGGGATGTTTATTATCCACCGGTGCTACGCACGTTAGGTAAACAGAACCTCAGTTTAACATCTTATCTGATGAATGAGTGCTGCTGACTTACGGGGATTTGCTGCAGTATCTTTGCAGTGAGCATGGTGCTAAACTGTCCAGATTTTTGCAGAATGTTTGGACTTTTGCCTCCTGCTTTTGGTTTGTTCCTCACTAAATTTGTGGTTTTCTTGCAAATCACTGAGGATTGAAGTCACTAAATAATGACATACATTTAAATTTCAGACTTCATATCCTTAAGAAAGTGCATGATAACACAACTCCTGCTGATGTTCTTTGTGTTTCACTGTTGCAGTCATAACATTTGGGTTATCCCTGCCAGGGTAGCCCTCGGCTGACCCAAATACCAGAGGCTGAGTATTTCTGCGTCTGTTGCTGTTGCTTCAGGACTTGACAGGTCGTCAGTAATATAAAGTAAGGCAGCCAACGTCATTACATCAGTCTTTCTTGCCGAGGAGCCTGAAGCAGAAGCAGTTCGCACGAGTAAATTTCATCTTCCGAATTGAAGCTGAAATCTTCTAAAGCTAAGTACCCCATTGGGGATCCTTTTTTCTTGCACTAACCGATGTCAGAAAAAGTTAATTGTTTTGCCTGTGGAAAGCAAATATCACACCGAGACTTTCATTCTTACTCACTTGATTAGGCCCAGACCACAACATCCCTCGCTGTCGCTTTTGTGCTTTAATGCCAGAACTGTATGTCGTTGGGCCCTTATTGTAGCTAGATGTTTTCGCTTGCAGTCCTCGAATCCTGATATGGCTTCGGAAAGCCATCCGACAGCAGATCTTTTGAAAAAACGTAAGGATAAAGACAGAGACAGACCACACAGGTCCAAACCTACCGACGATGCTTCCGTTAAGCTAGTTGTCAGTTCTCCGTTCCTCAGTGAGGCACTTACGCAGTCCCTGATGCCTACTTCTGTGGATTCGCAGGGTGCTACCGAGACCCTTTTGGAGTCCGGTATGCCGCAAAACTCTTCTTCGACTAAGGATCCTGCAGTTGTCTCTACCTTGGATGGGTCCAGAGCCGCTGAGCAGGCACTGGCTTCTGAGGAAATACTTCTCACTACTGATTCTCAACACAAACCAACGACTTTTTTCGTGTTTACAGTTCTTTCAAAAACTACCAACTTTCTAAGGCCCTGGGTACGAACCACACCCAAGAAACTGACAACCCAATCTCAGGCACCTGCTTTCTTGCCTCAGTCTCAAATGCTTAAAATGGCAGAAGACCTTATCATGCTGATCAGGGGAAACCAAACTACCCCTTCTAAAAGAAAGATATCTGTCCCAAGTAGTTTTGTTTGAACAGGAGTCTGATGACTCTGAAGCATCTGAATATGAAGACATGCAACCCCTCTCCGCTTATGAGGATTCTCATGTACCAAAGGACTTTTTCTTTGGGGAAACTCTTCATACCTTAAGGGAGCATTTCCAGTGGGAATGTCAGGACTACCCTCAGTCTAAAAAGAGAATCAGAGAATACTTAGATCTTTCACAGCACAGACCTGTGGCCATTCCCCCAGTCCTGGATGTTGTGGACAATGTTTTCCTGTAATCCTGTTTGTCTCTTAACACCCTCCCTCCTGCACCCAGAAAACTTGATGGGTATTACAGAGTCCCTGACTCGCACAAATATTTTTTCAAAAATCCTACTGCTGACCCTGAGGTAATTTCTCAAGGGCCTAAAGGAATTAAAGCAGTCTCTGCTAAGAATCCTCCCCCCTCAGATAGGGATTCCCGAGCACTGGGCAGATAGGGTAAAAATGTGTACACCTCTGCTACTCTTGATATCAGAGCACTAAATTGCCAGTTCCATATGCTAAAATTTCAGCAACATGCCATGGAACTCCTCAAACAAAAAGTGTCTTCCTTTCCTGCTTGTGCAGAATCTAGAGAGTTACAAGAGTTAATGCATTCTGCAAGTTAAGTGACTAAGCACACCTTACACTATGGTTTTGATGCCCTAGACGCTTCTTGCAGGGCAGCAGTCACTGGGTCTGTCCTTAGAAGGCATGCATGGCTTAAGGAACAGCCGTTGCCAGACCATGTTAAATCTAAATTATTGGATGCACCCTTGCACAAAGGCAACTTATTTGGCACTAAGGCAGAGGAGGTCTTAAAAAAGATGGAAAAAAAAGCTAAATCTATGCAGATAGTTAAGGATTTCCTACAGGTCCAGCCACCCAGGTTCAGCAGGCATTGCCCCTTCAAGCACTGGTCCTTTCCTGCTCCCACCAGGTCTGTTCAGCCCAGACCCCAGGGAAGCAAACCACCCAGACAGCAGTCACAGGGAATGCAGAGATCAAAGCAGTGGAGTTTCTCCACTTCAAAACCAGGGAGTTCTAAGCCACCCCCTCACGGTAAGAACTCAAAATGACCCTCCTCCTCCACCCCCTCCCTCTGCCCACCTGCACTTACCACTAGGAGAAAAACTATCCTTTCATGTAAGCACCTGGGCCACCATTACCAATGACTGCTAGGTCCTCAGCATAGTGTCCCAGGAATACAAATTTTCTTTCCACATGCTTCCAGCCCAAAAAGGGTTCCCAGACCTACCTCCAAATCAGTGAGCAGATGCGTAAAAAGCAAGTTCTTTCCCTGCTCCCTATGAGGGCAGTAGAGCATGTTCCTGCAGAACACATAGGCCAAGGTTTCTACTCCAGACTTTTTCTGGTACCCAGAAAAAAGTGCATCTGGTTCCCTGTTTTAGATCTATCCATTCTAAACACCTTCCTGGATGCCTGGCTAGCTACCCTAGACCTAAAAGAGGCCTACCTCCACATTCCTATCAGGGAATCATGCAGGAAATATCTATGTTTCAGGGCAGGATCTCTGCACTTCCCTTTGCCTTATCTACTACTCCCAGAGTTTTCACAAAATGTCTGGCTCTCACCATTGCCTTTTGCAGACAAAGGAATATCCAAATTTACCCATACTTAGACAACTACCTAATTCAGGCAGTCAGGAAAAGCTGCTCAAGCACCTGGCCTTTGTAAAGTCCCTACTGACCTCCCTGGGGTACACTATCAATGAAAAGAAATCCAAACTAGTACCCACCCAAAGGATTATATTCCTGGGAGCAAGCCTGGACACAGCATCCCAGATGGCATTCCTTACACCAGAAATGCAAACTTTCCTGACAGCCTACTTCTCTAAACTAGCCACCAGACCCCAGTTATCTGCAAGGAAAATCCTGCAAGCTCTGGGGTTCATGGCATCTTGCATTCTACTCATTCCATATGCCAGACTGCATATGAAGAAACATCAGTGGTTCTTAAAAACCCTTTGGTGTCAGCACTCTCAAGACCTGGAAACTCTTATACCCATGATACCTTGCTAAGGAAAGATTTTCTTTGGTGGGCAGCAGCATGCTGCCACAACAAGGGACTGCCTTTCTAACCACCCCTCGCTGCCCAGACCCTCACCACAGATGCATCAGACTATGCGGATGGCAGGTGCATACAGGGTCAATGGAGCCCACAGCAAATCCATCTGCACATCAACCAAAAACAGATGTTAGCTATCCAGCACACATTGACAGCTTTCAGGCCCCTTCTCTCCCCAGGGGCTCTCCTGATCAAAACAGACAACACCACTGTGATGTGGTATATCAACAAAGAGGGAGGGACTCACTCCTACCCTCTATGCAGGCTGGCCATGGCCCTTTGGCACACAGCCTGTGCCATGCAACTCCACCTGTTAGCACAATTCCTGCCAGGTTCTCTAAACTCTCTGGCAGACCACTTAAACAGAAATCTTCTGGACCCACATGAGTGGCAGCTAGATAAAAGAACCTTCTCCCTGATAACTCTAAAATGGGGCACCCCAAAGGTCAACCTCTTTGCCTCCCACACCATCCATCAGCTCAGCAAGCTCTGCACTAGGGAGCATCACTGCATGGCTTGGAAAGTGGATGCCCTATCCTTCCCCTGGGTCACTCTGTCAGTCTGTGCATTTCCTCCACTACCTCATCACCAGGGTACTGCTCAAAATAAGGGAGGAAAAACCAAGGACAATTCTTATTGCTCCAAACTGGCCTCACCAGCACTGGTACCTACTGCTGTGCAGCCTGTCTCCACTGCCACCATGGCATCTCCCTCAGACCCCAACCCTCCTGACCCAGAGGGACGGAGAATTCATGCATCCCCAATTGCAGACCCTCAGTTTGGCAGCCTGGCTTTATTCCATGACCACTGATCAATCTGCCAACCTCAATAAACAGGTTCTAGATGTTATACATGTGGCCAGACACCCTAGCAGTAGAAAGTCCTTTGCTGACAAATGGAAAAGGTTCTGCACCTGGATTCAGGCTAAGGGAGCCGATAAGGCACAGCCCTCCCTACCTCTCATCCTGGATTACCTAGCTGACCTGCTACACAGTGGTCTCTCTTTTTCCTTTATTAAAATTCATGCCTCTGCTATCTCTGCTCATTTCCACACTGAGCAGCCCCTTTTCTTACACCCTCTAATCAAACAATTCCTAAGAGGGGCTAGCAACTTGAGGCCACCCAGAAGAGCACCTACCCCAGCTTGGGATCTTAACTTGTGTTGGAAAAGCTCACCCTGCCCCCCTTCAAACCAGCATCTTCAGCAGAGTTAAAATTTCTCTCCTGGAAGACAGCTTTTCTTCTAGCCATCACTTCAGCCAGAAGAGTCTCCGAGCTGCAAGCAGTCATGGCTGTTGAGCCCATCTTCCATGCTGACAGGGTTTCCCTCAGGACTCACTACACTAGAGCAGCCTCCACCTCTGCAGCTTTCCTCAGAGGAGTCCCCACCAGGGACATCCTGGAGGCTGCCACCTGGACATATGTTCACACTTTCACCAAGCATTACCTTGCAGGGCATCCCAGCCAGCCCCTAGTCTCCTTGACTGCCTCCACCCTTTTCCTCAGCTTTGGGTATCAACCCAAATGTGATGACTGTAACAGTGAAACACGAAGAACATAGTACATTTGTGTACACTTACCATAAATGTAGATGTTCGAGTGTATTCACTGTTGCAGTCCTGGTTTCCCTCCCTCCATCTCCCTCTTTTTTCTCTCTCTCTCTACTTACAAGGAACATTTTGGTATTTACGTTCTACTGGTGGGGTTCTTCCACCATAACCTGGCTCCCATTTGGAGGCTCCTGATAGGGCAAGAAAAACTGATATAATGGCACTGACTGCCTTACTTTATTCTACTCGTGACCTGACGTCAGACCTGAAGTGACAGCAACCAACGCAGATATACTAAGGCTCTGTTATTTGGGCAGGCCAAGGTCTACCCTGGCAGGGATAACCTAAATGTGATGACTGCAACAGTGAATATACTCGAACATCTACATTTATGGTAAGTGTACACAACTGTACTTTCTAGCAACTTTTCTCTGTTTATAAGAGCAGTATATAAAACCCGTCCCTGTTTGGGGCTTTTGTTCCCCCATTATTTTAGGCTTTGTCCAGATGTCTTGCTGTAAGAGGTATGGTGGGGGGATGAATTTTAATGTCTAAAAATTAGAAATGATTTGCAAGAGTGTCCTGAAACTGCTCATTTTAGGAACAGTAAACTGACCACAAGGTGCTCCTTTAAGAAGGAACAGTAAACCGGCCATGAGATACTGCTGTCAGCAGATACATTCATTCACAGAACTAGTCTAGTTTATGCTTTGTGGTAACTTTTTTTTTTTTTTTTTACATTTTTGTTGTTATCCTTAAGATTAGGTGATCATGTCAGGCAAGTGGACAGAATTATACCACGTCTCACTAGTTCTTTCCTGTTCCTCAGCTGTGCTGTCTTGTTTACATTGGTTAGACCATGTCTTCTTACTCAAGATGTTTGTGAATACCTTTACATTGCAGTTTTAATAACTGACATCATCAGATTGAGGGCAGGTACTTGTGTTCTAGTTCAGCTTTTAGTGGCACCTGGCCCTTGTAATGGGAATGAAAAATTACAGTAATGGAAGTTCCCATTTTTTACTGGAAAATAACTTGCTAACTATTCTAGCCAGTGTGTATGTTCAGTGTATGTACTTATTTATTCTGTGGATCTGCTTTTGTTTTTTTAAGATCACAGTACTGATGTCTGAATCATTTTGTTATTGTTTTCATCTGTAATATTCTGAAAGCCTCAGAAAGAGCTGTCCTTGTTAAAACATCCTTGTGCTTTAATTTGGTTGTTTAAATGACTGGTGTAGGTGTATAAGAAGCTATACAGGGATGTTATCTTCATTTATATCAAGGCTTGGTAAACAGTTGCAATTGTTATGGTAATAGAAATGGTCCAGAATTAGACTGACAAAGTAGTTAAAACTTCTGGGAAAAAAAATGTCATGTCATGTAGGAGGATTGTGATCCTAGCAGATGAATGAAGGATGGCAAAATTGATCTTACCTTAGAAAGTGAGAAAAAAACAGAGGCAGAAAACTCATGTGCTACTAGAATCCCATTGAAAATAAGCAACAAATTGAATACAGGAGGTAACATTGTGCATATCCATTGTGGAAAGGTCATGTCAAATGAATTTAAACTGCATTTTTGACTGGGAAACTGAAACAGCAGATCTAGAAAGGGCTGGAGAACATAGCCTACATACAATTATGTAAACAGTGTTTTTCTTTTCCTCTGTGTGTGTGTGTGTGTGTGTGTGTGTGTGTGTGTGTGTGTGTGTGTCTCTCTCTCACACAAACACACATACACACGTATTACTTCCTACAGTTGATTTTGCTATGATACTCCATACAGCACCACCACTGTGTTCACATATGTAAATAATATGGACAGATGGTGGGGGGAAAAAGCTCAGATATGTCCAACTTTGCATGTCATAAGTCATCATCATCATTTTCTAAACTACCTGTTGTTTGTGGTGATATTAAGCAGAGTGTGGTGGACTGGATTTCCCTGTTACTAGCGACAGTTCCCACATTACCATTTGGGATCACTGCCATTCCAAGGCAGTCTGTATTGTCATCTGTGTCTGCTGTGAGCCTCCTCATAGTATGCCATGTCTGCCACCTGTCCTATGGGAACCATCCAGGGGGCATCATTTCAGTGTACTAACACCACCTCATCTGACTCCTGTCAACACTGAAAGTTGCAGATGATTTACTCTGCGGTCCTCTTGATTTGCAGAGCTTCTTCGAATATCACAGAAAGTGAGCCCATCAACCCTAAGTAGGAAACTCTTTTCTGCCATGTGTGTCCACCATATCATGCTTGTGGTCACTACTGAAAGGAAATGACCATAGATGAGGATGGCAACATAGAGTGGGAGGTAAACTGAGAGCTTTATTATATGACTTAGCTCTGGCTTCACCCCATGATACTATACAACACCTGCAGTACTTCCGATGCTGCAACCACTCCACTGTTCATTCTACCAACCCTTTCTGTCCTCACTCATGAACAAGAGACAAAGCTACTTAAATACCTTCATCTGAAATAACGGTTGACAGTTCACCTGAAGACAGCAACACACACATTTTTCCTGAAAAAATAATGACCTTTGATTTGGACTTGCTGATCTTCATTCCAGCTGCATCATACTTGGCTTTGAGTCGCATTGCTCTGTACTGAAAGTCACTGGCTGTTGAGGCAATGAGGATAAAATATCTGCAAACAACAAAAGATGTAATCCTTACATCTGATATAACTTCTACTTTGTATACACATCTTAAGCTAAAATTCTGAAGAGGTAAAAAACAGGTAGAATTTAGAATATCTTGTAATTTCAAGCTAGAAATGTCCATAACTTAGTATAAGTGTAGAGATTTTGCCTAGATTTATGTTTATTTATTTACTGTATCTGTTTTCTTGAATGGGTTAATCCCACTAGGTCTCTGGCCTATTTTCAGGGAAGACCAGAGATGTGGTATTCATACTGACTGGGGGAAATTTGGCATAGGCACTGGAGAAATTCCCCTACTCATATTGATAGAAGTTTTGGGGATGTTTTATATTCACCTGAACTACCACTAACTGAGGTAAATGTGACCCTGATTTAACATGTTTCCCATGAGACAGCACTGTCAGAAGTGCAGCAACCCCCCCCTGAAAAAAATGCTTCATTACAGTTTCAGTATTGGTAAATGAATCCCACATCCTACACAGCTGGTGTGGGAATAGAACTTACAGTCTGTTTGATATTGAAGCTTCAGAGGTGAGTGTGCTACCTGCTGAGCCACAGACACAGTGTAAAAAAACAGCTTCATTATGTTAAGAAGCTCTTTTTTGATGAATTTAGTGCTCGTCTCCCATTTTGAAATCTACAACTGCCCTATCTTCGTCCCTTAGATTTTCTCTCTTCTCCCAGTTTACCATCCTGCTGTCACTTTTAGTTAATACTAACTGCTTTGCCCTCCTTTTCCCATTATCAGGGTGCATCTCTTCTTCCCTTAAAATGTTAGGCAGTGTACTTACTGCCTGCATTGCAGGGATCAGTAAGAATAACTGACCACATACTAAATCTGTGATTGTCGAGGGTGCTGATGCAGTACTGTATGAATTATGTCAGCCTTCCGTATTGTCAAATATGTAATAATATAACAATTATTATTATTATTATTAAAGTATTATTAATTATTATTAATTTGTATAATATTATTATTAGTAATATATATTAATATTCTGTATTGAAAGCTGTGTTGTCAGCTTTCTTTCTTTCTAGGAATATAGTTTGCCAACATTTGCTAATTTCACTGGGTGTAAAATACCATGTTTCCAGGTTATCTAGCCTGCAGCTGTCATGTACTGTTATTGCATTTTGCTGTGGTTCTTTCTTGTTAGTTCTTCATTTAGTAATGCTGTTCTGTGATTAATTGTATGGCTGTATGTATTCTTCATGGCTTTTCTCCATGGGTCTTCACTAGAAATTGGCTTTGACCAGCTTGGACATATGTGGTTAGCAAATAAAGATAAATACATTAGTTGCATCAGCAGTACAGCATCTATAAGGTAATTGTGATACTTTGCATAGTTTATGCATGTGTGTCATAACATTTCTAAAGACCTGTTCAGATGTCTGAAGCAGTAGGTTATTTGGGTTTTATATTTTCTGATCAACAGAGAGTCAGCTAAATCTTTGCATTAAGTATCTTCTAGTAGCTGTGGCCATGCGTCCATCAAAAACATAAAGGGGCCAGACAGTAATCTGCTTGCATGAAGAGATCAAATATGCTAGTACTAAACTGTCTATTGGAATTCACATAGTATTTTAAGAGTTAATGCATATGGATGAAAACCAGAGGAGATGACCTGTCAGTGAAGAAATCCACTGGTTCAGAAGACTTATCTGTAGAGCTAATAGGTTTACCTTTTTGTTGTCATCAGATGTGTTGCTTACAAAACTTAAGTGCAAGCCCAGACACGTTGTTTTTTTTTTTTTGCCATATCACGCATGCAGGCAGGCTACGAGAATTTAGTGCTGTGATATAAACATATTTAAGTTAGCACTGTGTTAACAGTAGTCCAGGGTTCAGATAGGAACACTGGAGGGCAGTGACACTGGTGGAAACGTTAGATAAGTTTATTTCATAACAGGGAATTGCTAATATGTCAGTTAGTGTACCTGGTTAGGATGTGTAGAACAATCGGTTTTAAGCATTCAGAACAGATTTACAAAGGTTCCAAGCATATGCACTGTGGGTTGTCAGGAATATGTGAACACTGTGGCTTACAAAGCAGGAATATAAATAGGACTTTGATCGCACATGTGGATGACTTATTTCTCAAAGCTAATTCATGTTCTGCTTTGCTGAACGGAAAAGGAACACAATACGCTTTTGTAATACAGATTGCCTTAAATAAAACATGCTTTGCTTCTCTCTCTGCCTTTGAGTAGAAATCCATTTCCACTGAGTATCTTGTCATCTTAAGCCAGTGACCTAGCTGTGTGCATGCCAAAATTAAAATTATTTGTAAAGTTCAATATTCTTAAATCTGAAGCAGTCATTCCTGTGCCTACTTTGCTGTTTTCTTCCCATGCCAGTAGAATGTGGAGTCATGAAAAGTAAAGCATTCTTAGGTATTGATACTCTTGTCACATTTACCTTCAGTGTGAAGTTATTCCCAGGCTTAGTGGTCTTTTGACACATTGACTGTGCCCTCCTTAACTCCATGCATGTTGACCGCTGCAGTCATTTGACAGCCTGACACAGTTTTCCTAGATTATTGCCATAATTTATTTTGCCTGACATTTGGAAACAACACTGATAACCTTGCACTACAGCTATAGGGAAATCCACTTTGCATAGTGCAAAAATAATTCTGAACTAGTGAAGGTCAAGGAGAGGCGTATCTCTCAGCTTTCAAAATCATAGTATCTGTAAATTCACAACTCTGAGAGTTGGGGGCACAAATGAGGAAATTTGTTTTCTTGATTGACACAGCCTATAAAGTTAGGATCCTTGTGGTGGTAAGTAATGCATAGGTAAATAGGCGTACCAGGAAAATGTACCCTTATAGCACTGAAAACAATTATACGGGAATGTTTTCTTGGCTTGCTATGCGTGCCAGTTATAACTATGGCTGAGTGAGATGAAAATAGTTTAAGACTATATATTGTTTTTGTCCAAGGCATGATTGTAAAACTTTCACTGAATACACTTTTGTACCGCAGTTAAATAAATAAAAACAAGGAAGGTACTTCAACCTAGAAATGTGTAGAGATCTCAGGGAATTTCTAATTAAACCACACACAGTCTATATTTTTTTGTCAATATGAGCCATTTTCAATGTGATGCTTCCCTTCCCCAGGACAAAATAAATGATTTTTTTTTTATTTAACCTCCTCCTCCTATGATTGTATTTCAGTTCCATACAAGATATAGGTTCATAGGTTCATAGGTAGGTACTAGGCTATTGGCCCTAGGGCCTGTACAAGCCCAGCCAAAAAGGTGCCCTGGCTTTTGCCACCCAAAAAAATTATTTTCCTGTGCCACTGTCGAGCAGAGCCACAGACGTGATCCCCGGTGTGAATTTCCTATGTCTCATCCAGTCATCAAGATTTTTCTTGAAGAGTGCTAATGAGGAGCTTTGTTTGATATAGATACGTAGTTTAATCCAGAGAATGGGAAGTCTCTGGGACAGGAATCTATCCCTCTGGCATGTTCTGTTTATTGTGGTGACAAAGTTTAGGTCCCTAGAGCGTGTAGCTCAGAGGGATTGTGATTTCTTTAAGTGGAGCATGTCCAACAGCTCTGGGTTTGACATAGCTTTGTATGTTAGGCAGAGATCACCTCTGAGTAGGCAATATGCGATGGAGTGAAGTTGGAGTTTTTTGAGACGGTCTGCATAGGACATCTGTTTGAGGCTGGTAATCCTCTTTGTGAGGTATTTCTGCGGCCTTTACAATTGTTGTAGATGTGTTGTGAGGTACATACCAAAAGGGGCATTGTACTCTATAATAGGTCTAATGAGTGATGAGTAGAGGGGAACAATAACCTCTTTTTTTCTAGATGAGAAACCTTTTGTGATGAGGTGTGCCACGTAGAAGGATTTCCTGACTACTGTGGTGATGCAATTATCAAAGGAGAGACTACTGTCCACCTCTGTCCCAAGGTCTCTTATCACATTTTCGGTGTTAAGTATACTACCGCCTATGTTGTAGTTCATGGGTACAGAGTTTTTACCAAAGGGGATGACAATGCACTTTTTGACATTGAGCTTTAGGCCATGGCTTTGACACCAGGCATCTGTCTCAGTGAGGCCCTTTTGTAGGATGTCCACATCATTAGGAATTTCGATTATGGCTCCTAGTTTGCAGTCATCTGCGAACTTCATTAGCCAAAGACCTTCTGTGTTAGCCTGTACTTCAGAGAAGTAGATACCAAACAGGAGAGGACCCAGGACTGCGCCCTGTGGTACTCCACTTGTCACTGGTTTGAAATCGAATTTGGAGTCTGCTATTATCACAGTGTCGGTTCTGTCAGTGAGCCAGTTGGCAAACCATCTTGTGACATAGGGATTTATATCTGGTTTAGTAAGTTCATCTATAATTCCAGAGTGGGGATGGTGTAGAAAGCCTTGGCAAGATCTAGATAGGCTGTGTGAACCACCTTACCCTCATCTACGGCTTTGGTGCCTGCTTCAAAGAAGTCTTATCAGGTTTAGGAGACATGATCTGCCTTTTACAAACCCGAACTGGGTGGGGTCCAGAGTTTGTAGATTACCAGTGTCTTTGTTTATAAGTTCCATGATGATACGTTCCATGGCCTTGCAGACCAGGCTCGTCAGACTAATGGGGTGGTAGTTCCCAGGGTCCGTGGTGGCTCCCCCTTGCAACATTCCAATACTGCAACATTCCAAAACCCGTGTCATCATCTGACCAAAATATTGCCAGTAAATTATTTCATTTCTCACATAAAACACATTGCTTTCTCACAACCCTGTGTCCTTTCCATTTATTATAACATTGTGGAAGTTTTGCAGTGTATAATCTCTCTCTGTGACACACACCCACACCCTGATGTGGTCATCAGTTACTGTCACTTGTATGACTGTTTACAATGTACACCTCCAATGTTTACTTATCGTCGAATGAAAACATTAATAAAGAATAATCTAGAAATGTATTTCAATTTGCTGCTGTGAGAACTATTCAGTGCAACTCCCTGCAAGTACCTCCTGCCCTGTCAAAGTCTTAGCTCAAGAATCACAAACAGACTCAGAATGAGGAACACATTTTTAATATTGGTCTTGTATATTTAGAGTAACAGTATTTGCATTAGCAAGCATTTCTGAAAGCTACCTAGTTGGAAACTCACATGGCTGTCATTATGTACTGACTGCAATCCACAGCAATTTGAGAAAAAGGTAATTGAATGGAAAGGGGGCAAGAACATATTTGGACTGCAGGTTAGAGACTGCCTTCCCTATCAAGGATTGATATTCGAGTACAGGCAAAGAGAAAGAAAGAAATCACTGAATCCTAAGTGAAAGACCTGCTCTGGCAGAGTTTTGAGTTGAATCTAGCACAGAAGCTGTCATTAAAAAAGGGATAATTAGTAGGGCTTGTAAAATATTGCATGATAAATATAGAAACCATTCAGAGGAGGTTAGAAAAGATGGAGAAGAAAGACTGAAAAAACAGTTCACAAGGAAAGCAACGGGAGGACATGTGTATGGCTCCCAAATATCCAACAAAGTCTTGAAGATTTAGTATTTTTTGCTTTAAAGTGTTTGCATGTGTATTTTTATACCCCATACCCCAAGCAGACTCAAAAAAATTTCCTTGAGTAGATGCCAAAAGAAAGAAACAAAACAAAGGTATCTGGAAACATATGTTCTGGGAGTTGAATGAGTTTGCAGAATTTAAAATTTTTTTTTACAGAATACTGTGTCAGAAATATTGGGTGATTAAATGAGTGTTAACTAAGGAAATTATTTTTTGAGCTGGGATGCAGAATCTGAATTGCCTAGACATGGTAAGGCCTTTTTCAGTTTAATTCTGAATTCTGGTGGTTGCCGAAAAATAAGTTACTAGAAAATGGAAATCCAAGTCTAAACCAAGTGTGTTTGAAGTATTGAAGATTGTAAGAGAGAGAGAAAAGAACTGGAAGTTGGATAGTTAGAAAAAGGAAGGAGCAAATAAAGGAAAAAATGGAAGTTGTGGGAGCAATACATGCAAAATAATATTTTGGAGGAGGAGTGGGGTTTAAGGGAAGGCAAGGATTGAGCAATTCATGTAATGATAGAATAATGATAGTTAAAATAATATATGTGACATATAATGTTTGTAACTGTGAACATGTTAATACGGTCTATTTTTTCAGAGGAGGTTACTAGGCTAATAGCATCAGGGCCCTTACCAAGGGAAATCAGCACCTATTGCCCCTGTCCAAGAGGGACACAGGTGGAACCCCTGTGGTGAATTTCCAGTTACCCATCAAATCATCCAAATTACACTTAAATAGGACCAACAAGAGGCTTTGTTTAACATGAATAGGAAGCTTGTTCCAAAGATGGGGAAATCTCTGTGGGACAAATCTGTCTCTCCAGCAAATTCTGTCAATGTCGCATGCCAGATTAAGGTCCTTTGAGCGAGTGACCCTTGTGCCATTGCTATTTGACTTGCAAATGTGCAGCATTTCTGTCGAAAGATTTTACTCTTCTAACATATTACCAGCCAGTACCACAGTTATTCTTGCACTAACCCTTTAAATACAAAATACAAAAATATGTGTTGACTTCAGTTTTTTCCACATTCCCCCTTACAACATTTTGTATACTGTTTATTATACCTTCTCACATAATCAGAAATATTTTTTTGTAGCATTGGATAACCTTTAATTTTGATATATCATTTGATATGGGTATATAAAAGCAAGCCAAGCAGCAAAATATGATCATCAACACAGAACCCCAGTTTCCAAACAGGTTTTGGAAAAAATTCTACACTGAAAATGTCACATTACTCAGAGTCTCCTAACAGTTTTGACAGTTTTCTCAGTTCTCAGATGGATTACCAGCCCAAGCAATTACATCATCGCCTAGGTCCATATGTGAGAGTCTATTTTATCTTGAGTAATACATTTGCGTATCTGATACCTGGTATCAGATATATATGCTTTCCTACCACAAATAAAATAACAATCATTTGTTTTGATGGTAATATTGGTTGCAAATCATAACTCCCATTTTGGCTTTAGCCCTTAAATAACAGGCCATATACATACAGCATTTTTTACAATTATGAACTATAACTTTCCCAATCTTTTGACACACACACTGTTGTTTGGTTTGGCAAAAAGGCAAGCGCCACCTTGTCTCTCAGTGGTACTTCTGTGGTTTCACACAACAAATATTATTCAGTATCATTGTTCCCCCCAGGGGCTGTCCCTAACATTAAACCAAACAATTTGAGACATTCATTGAGGATGCATATGCATATTTTAATATATGATATATATTAAAAGTTTGGATGCCAGCTGTGTGTTTGTCTTCTTTTTGAATGGCTAGCTCATTAAAAGACAGAAATGTCAAAAACAGAAAATATTACAATCACAATAGTTATAAACAATAAAACATTGCAATAGAACCATTTTCTCTTATTCTCATTATTGTCCTTCATGATTGAACCTGAAAAATAATCATTCGTTAAACAGCTGTTAGTATTGGTCAGCATTTTCCCATACAACAACTCAAATGGGGTGACTCCTTTTGAGGTGGGAGTTGTGCGCATGGAAAGGAGGGCTAGAAGTAGTCAGGTAATCCAAGACTGATGTGTCTTGGCATGGCATTCCACCAATGACTGTGGGTAGGGCACAATGGTGTTTCAATTCAATTTGGAAAACTGTAGACAGTTTCTGTATGATCTGATTGACAAAATGATGTGATTGACCAAAATTTTAGCCACTGATTGAGCATCCGGATGTGTCACGGAAAAGCCTCAACCCACTTAGTAAATGCATCTACTATTACTAACACAAACTTTCCATACATATTGTATGAAAAGGATAGGGGGTGTTGGAAATGATGTCCAAAGGTAAGGTGGATAATTTTAACCATAGCTGCAGGGCCCAGATGGGAGCCATGCACAACTAGTGCTGCATATCTAAAAAGATTAGTAGGCAAAACATATTTATTATCGGTCCCACATAGATTCCTTTGTTCTGCCTAACACCATACCTAGTCCAGCGTTGTTTTTCCTGTACTGTGCTAAGTTCCTGCATGACTTGTAAGGTTTGCAAATCAAATTTATCTGTTGGTTGTAATTCTGTAGGTGTGGTTTCAAGTGAAAAGGTACTGGACATAGCTGCCTCTTTGGCTGCTTTGTCTGCCATTACCAAGTGATACCGGGGTCCTGCAGGTATGAGCAGCGCGTACAGATGAGAGCCAAAACGTGGTGCGTTGGACGGCTTGTAGTAATTCAAGGATTAGGTCTTTGTGCATAATGTCTTTCCCGAGGTTGTAACCATCCCTATTTTTCCATTGCTGAGCAAACACATGCAGCATATTGACTATCCATATAGATAGTGACATCCCTGTCCTCGAAGGAGACATGCCCTTGTCACAGCAATCAGTTCCGTTGAGGCGGATATAGGATAAGGAGTGGTCTTGCCTCTATTATCTGAGTTGCAGTAGTAACTGCATACCCTACCTGAGTGGTGCCTGTTTCTGACCCATCTACAAACAGTGTCCAGTCCGCATGTAGTAAGGGTTGATCTTTAAGATCCGGTCTTGGTAGAACTTTAGAATGTATGAAATCTATACCATCTTCAGCAACAGGTAGCAATGTCGCTGGATTTAAGGTAGTGCATCTCTCAATTGTCATGTGTGGCTGCGATAACAGCGTAGTCATACAAGATAAATGTCTGCTAGGTGACAGAAATGTTAACTTGTCCTGCAGAAGGATGACTGCTACGCATGGTCTTAACTTATCTCCATACATTTGCATTAAAACAGATGTCATAAATCCCTGCTTGCAATCTACAGTCTGTATAAAGGTCTTACTGTAATCTGGAAACCCCAATGTTGCTGACCCAGCTATCAGTTGCTTGATCCTAGTAAATGCCTGTACTGCCTTGTCTGTCCAGTGCAGCAAATCTTTGCCGCCATCGGTATTGCAAAATTAAGTCAATGCCTAAAAGGACATCATTTCTTTTTGTAGTTGGCATGGGGGCTTGTAAAATAGCATTCTTTCTGCTGTCATCTAATTACCTGCCCTTCCCAGAGATAGTATAACCCAGGTACTTTTTACGACTTTTAATTTACAAAATTGTAACTTAGACTTATTTACCTTATGTCGCCCGTGTGCCAGAAAGTGTAGTAGTCGAATAGTCTCGGACTTACAGAGTTCTTCCAGGAGGATATCATCCACGCACAGCAGTAGGTGGCAGGCTGGTTGGAACTGAGCCAAATTGGTGGACATCTCTTGTGAGAAGATGGTTGTCCCTGTGGTAACCTGGTATAGGTATAACGCTTGCCCATAAGCGTAAATGCAAACCAAAATCTACTATCTTTCTGCAAGGGAATAGAGAAAAGGCATTACTGATATCAATTACAGAAAAGTAGTTATCCAGCAGAATAGATGGATCTGGGACCAGGTACCACTGTGGCATTTATTGCCTGTAAGTCTTGTACCATCCTCCATGTCCCATCCGTTTTGAGTCTGTGCACAGAATTAATACTCTAGCTTTCAAAAGTGCTGTGATTACAATGCCCTCCTCTGCCTTTCTGCTCAAGGGATACCGCTATGAGAGTCTAAACTCTGACTTGGGTGTAATCTTTACCTGTCCTGCTCTAATCGGTCATATCATTGCTGACCCTCGACCATAATGAGTTTGGAATCATCTGCAATTGAGATTCTTCCATGGATTGTATGGTTTGTCTTCCCCTGAGGTGCACGGTCGGTCTGGCTTGTGTAACCCAGTTAAGTTTTTGAACCTGAATGCCTGTCCATCCTACCCATTCACTTATTTTCTTACCCACGAGGTACCATGACATTCCTTCACCCTCCGTGACTGAAATATGTGTGGTTAATTCATTCTTATACAGCAGCTGCATATCCCTTGTAAGGCTACATGTGACTGCAGAATTACCTAGTGTGTCCCAAAAAGGCTATGCAATACTAGTTTGGTGACTTTAAAACTAAGAAATTTCTTTTGTATTCTAAATCAGGTCCGCACATCTTCTGTAATACATTGTGCAATGTAATGGATCTGACGCTTAATGCCAAATTTGTAGAGTCATCACTACACTCTGGGGCCTGTCTCTATCAAATCATTACTATACCAGTAATGTAGATCTCCCTGCCCTCTAATAGCATTGCACTATTCAGTTCTATTCTCCTTGCCACCATCCATTAAATCTCTTCCTAGTAAATGTACTGGGCAGATTTCTGAAATTATTACTCGGAACCGTATGGTTTTAAACCACAGAGGTTTGGACAATGGCTCTTGACCATTTGCTGCTTTTACAAGCACATATTCATCTAACATCGGATGATACCCTGAGTCACAAAGAAATTCTATGTCTCGCCCTCAACTTGCAATGTGATCACTGGTTGGGATTCCAATTGCATAGTTGATGCTAGTGCTGTTAGATTTACCATTTGATATTTCTCATTTTCTGCCATTTCCTGTCCCCACCCATCGCCTTCACTTGTACCTACTTCCCCATTCTCACTTTCTTCTTCTTCCTCATACCCTCCATCGACCATCATATAGTCATGCCCACGGAAGCAACCATCTGTTTCTCCGGTCCTCTGCAATCTCTGAAATCCTCAGAATGACTTATGCCTCCCGTTACCAATGGCTGTCTTGCAGCCCTTTAGGAATGCATTTTAGTCATTTGCCTGATTTTTCTGCCTTAATCAACCCACTATGAGCATCAAAACATTGTGTGAGACGATGTAGACATCTGATTGAACGCATTGATTAATGCAAGTCCAATCTGCTTTGGGCTTCCAATGTTCTTCTATTTTATCTAGGAGAGTCTTTATTCTGGTTCTACACACCAAGGCTCCCCTTCCTCTGGTAGCAGGGGTCCCAAGTTCCATAAATATACTTGTTCAAATTCTACAGCGTTTAATCTATAACTCATTCTCATGCCCCATATCTACTTTGGATGGGGAATCCCTCTACTTTTAGGATATCATCACGGGTCCACGGTCGGTAGACCAATATGGTAGGACCTTGAGGATTTGCCACTTCTATCAGTGGGTATTCCTCTCCTTCCTGATCTACCTTCTCCTTAATTTTCCCTTCTCTCCTAATACTTCCGCTCCGTAAGTCAAGAGTGTTGGCAGGCTCTCTCTGTAATATAAGCCTGGTATTGCGGTGGGTCCTGGTCGGGGCACCTCAATAACCTGTGCAGGGTCTGGATACTGGATGGGAGGGGCCGAGGATTCTGGTGACTACGACTGACTATGGAAGTTTCATTATCTTCCTTTTGAACAAAGTACACATCTTTTTTCACTTGAATTACCACACTTTTTTTCAAATTTTGTTCCTTATGTTTTTATTTGCTTCCTCCAGCCATTTCTGTGCCTGGGAATCCCTACCTTCTTTTGCTTCCTTGTCTTATTTCCTGCCTGTTTGCACAGTAATCTTACTAGATTTTGACACTCTGACTTATTTAAACATCCACTAAACCCATGTTCCTTTTTCCATTTATCTAAATACTTTACATTCTTTGGGTGTAAATCAAACATAAACTTTTCATCTTCAGTTTTGAACTGGTTCCTGTTCCCATTTCTGAAACTATTCCTGTTCCTGAGATCTCTTGTATATGGAATCTATTCACATATACTCCTTATACTTTGAGAAAATTAAATTTCTCCCTTGACTAGTCCCTTAAAATTTAGACAAAAATTCCAATCAGAAACAACAAAAATAGCTTTTCTTTTGATTCCTCCGCCTGTCTGTTTAGCCCCACCACGGATTGAATCTGGAAAGAGTGACTGGCCTCTAATTTCAACCTGTTTCAGTTGGAGGTCTTTCATTCGAGGAGAGCCTGATCTCTCTCCACCAGTTGCGCGGGTTTTCAGCCTCTGATTTTACTCTTCTAACATATTCTGGAAGAATCACAAAAGTCTTGTAAGCAAGTAAAACAGCTTTATTTTACATGCATGGAGATCTGCTACATGATAGTAATATGCCAGGAGTCTGGTTACTTGTACTTTGAGTTCTCCTTATATAGACCCTCCTGCATACACAGAACATTCATTAAAATTGATAGTTTGATTACTTGTTTTTACCAGCCAGTACCACAGTTATTCTTGCACCACTAACTTCCTTATCAGTAGTTTAAGATTAACTCCTGCATTCCTCAGTGATCAACATTTTCCAGAACATTTCAGTTTGCTGAACATTTTTCTGCTTAACCCTTTAAATACAGAATACAAAATATGTTGACTTCAGTATTTTTCCACAATTTCCATTAAAGCTGGGTCAGAGGTTGCTCTATATGCAAGGCACAGGCTGCCTCTGAGCAGTCTGTACGACACAGAGTAAAGTGACAATGATTTCAGTCTATCTGCATAAGACATAGCTTGAAGACCCTGAATTTTCTTTCTAAGGAATCTTTGTGATCTCTCCAGTTGCTGCAGGTGTTTGGAAAGGAACATAGCAAAGGGAGCATAGTCCTCTTTTATTAGCCTGATGAAGGAAGAGTACAGGGGGGTTATAGCCTCTTTTTATTCTGGAGGCAAAGCCCTTATTATTATTTAAAGTTAAGGTTGCTGTTGACCTGTGTGCCCAGATCTCTCACCGCTGACTGTGTGCTTATGGCATTGCTATTGATATGGTAATTTTCAGGAACATCACCCTTGCCGAAGGGGATAATGCATTTTTTTGCATTAAGTTTAAGACCCAGACTTTGGCACCAGTCATTAGTCTGCGTAAGACTTTCTTGCAGGATGTTGACATCGCTAGGGGTTTCAGTGATTACTCCCAGTTTGCAGCATTAGCAGACTTTGTCAACCGTATTTCCTTTAGTTTTAGCCTGTGGTTCAGAGAAGTAGGTTCCGAACAGCAGGGGTCCCAGAACCAATCCCTGTGGAACACCACTGGTTAAGGGTCTGCTGGAGGAGATGGAGTCCCCTATTTTGACAGTATGAGTTTTATCAGTGAGCCAGTTTGCAACCCACCTGACAATATATGGGTTGATACCCAGCTGGGTGAGTTTATCAATGATGCCTGAGTGGGGGATTGTGTCAAAGGCCTTGGCTAAGTTTAGGTAGGCCGTATGCACAGATTTGCCCTCGTCTAGGGCTTTGGTGACCGTCTCGAAGAAGTCAACCAAGTTTAACAGGCACGATCTCCCCTTGACAAAGCCAAACTGGGTGGGGTCAAGCATTTGGAGATTTCCTATATCTTTGTTAATAAGGTCCATGATGATTCGTTCCATGGCCTTTCAGGTAAAGCTGGTCAGGTTAACGGGCCTTTGTGCAAAGGGATGATAGTAGTTGTTTTCCATTCTGCTGGGATGAAGCCAGTGGTTAGGCTGTGATAAAAAAGCGTGCCCAATGGCGATGCTAATTCCTATTTTAACCCATGTAGAACACAGCCCGAGATGTTATCTGGTCCCATAGAGGCTGTAGTTTTGGGCTTGGAGAGGGCATTTAAGACCTGCTCCTCAGAGATACTAGGTGGGGGACAGGTGTTAGGGATGCTTTGGGGTATATGTGGCAGGGATAGGGGAGTGAAGTTTTCACTGAACTTCTCGGCCAGCAGATTTGCTGTAGCCACAAGTTACATACATGTAGTACCATTAACTGTGAGTTCATTGCAAATCTGGGCCTTTCCTTTCCCTCCACCTCCAGCAGCCCTCACTGAACCAAAACAGCTTCCCTCCACCTCCAGCCCTACCATAATCCCACACTACTGTCTCCACCTCCATTGTAGAGTGTTTCCATGGCTGTTAGTAAGACAGTGGAAGACTATCACTTAGGGCTAGTGGGTTTTGAATATCTTAAGACAGTTTAGCAAACTATACCTTCAAAGCAGACCGAAGTTAAGGATGTTCCCCATAAAAAGAGAGATCAGGTAATCCTGATTCAACCCATGCTAAATGGTCTCCTGGACCAGGGGGCCATAGAGAGAGAGAGAGAGAGAAAGAGGGAGAAGTGTGTGTGTGTGTGTGTGTGTGTGTGTGTGTGTGTGTGTGTGTGTGTGTGTGTGTGTGTGTGTGTGTGTGTGTGTGTGTGTGCGTGTGTGCGTGTGTGTGTGCGTGTGTGCGAGTGTGTGTGTGTGTGTGTGTGTGTGTGTACCACAAGAGGAACAAACACAGTATTCTGTTCAAGGCTGTTCCCAATAAACAGCAATGAGTTATCCGTGCTCATCTTCATTCTACTCCTCAAATCCCACCCCACAAATCCCCCTTTCTCACCTATTTCTGCTTCCCTTCCCAAAATTATATACAGCTGTCTGGGCCTCTTTCTGCAAATGTTGTCACACAAGACAAATGGGTGGCAAATAGTTTGGAATGTGGATACATCCAACCATTTACATGAAAGCTGTGCACAGATAGCCCGTGGCTGACCTGATTTCCAGAGCTCCACTCCCTAGTCTTTGGCTGATGCTGTCCCACAAAAGGCATTGGTATGTTATGGTGTAAAGCTGATGCCATTTTTTTTTTTTTTTTTTTTTTATCTTTTTTCTGTGCGGAGTATGTAGTGCGTATGTGTTGCATCACTCAGTCTGTTGGCCATCCTGCTTCCAGCGGCCAGATAAGTATCCCATAGTGGATTTTTCTCTTACCTGTTTATCTGCTTGATTGTTTTATGTCATGTCTGATACTGATTCAATTTCTGCAGAATGTGTTGCTGAAGTTAATAATTGTGTGGTGTAGGAAACAAATCCCTCACAAGGATTTCCATGTTAAGTGTCTGATCTGCCTCTACCTAGAGCACAATGTGGACTCCAGTCTGCATTGTATTTCTTTCATCCTGAGAATGGTCCAGTGAAAGATGTCGGTCTCATCAGGGAGTGTGCATCCAAAAAGGGGTGTGTGCCTGATTCAAAGCCACCATGGCATCTGCCAAAACCTCCAGGAGCCTTCTCCCCAAGGAAAAAACATACTAACAATAGGAAGATGTGTCAGGAAACCAAAAGCATAACCAACTCTTGAGTTTATCTGGGTCTGTTTATTGTGAGGCTCTTTTGTAGCACTTGCCCTTGGAATAATTTTCATCTGAGGCCTTTGGTGTGACCATTGTTAGGAACTCTTGCCATCTGCTCTTCTCACATCCTTCCAGACCTATTATATACCCAACTTCCCTCCTGAGTCCAAAGGCCTTTTGGCTTTGGAGGCATGTATTGTGATTTCTGAAGGAGAATGTAGGATCTCCACTATCCTTATATGTGAGGAAGTTCTTGGTGACTGCATTGAGGTTTCATCTTCTTACTTGTGAAAAGGCTTCCAGGGTATTTGTTACTAAAGTTTTAAGATGCAAAGTAGACTTCAAAGTACAAACCAGTGCCTACCAGTTTGTCTAGTCTAAGCAATGTCTCTTCCTTTCCCACTTCCTGTGCTTCTACTAAATCTTCAGCCATGCTGACTGAGTACACTCTGAGTTGTTTGGGGTGTCTTCATAGAAGCAAAGGATGCATCCTGGGATAGAGGACTCCTTATATTTATGACTTAAAAAGACATATGGAAGCAAAATTACATCTGCTTAAAATTTTGACTCTAGACACTAAAGATGTCAGGTCCTGTACTCCACCACCAGAGGAGTTTTCTATGAAGACACTTTTCATGGGATGAAGGAGGTCTTCCAATAGGAAACTAAGTATTTTGAAGCCAAGTGAATGTTCAGGGCTTGTATGGGCTTGTGTGAACCCAGACCTCTAGCTGTTCCTTCAGTGCTGGATGTCCTCAAACGTGTTTAATAATGTGTCCATGGAACCTGACTCCCTTCATTGTGTTTCTAGAACCTCTATGTGTTTCTGCAGGCTCAAAGATTTCCATAAGTAGCTTTTTAGGAATCCTTTGGTGGAGCAGATGTGTTTTTTCATATCCTCAGAGATTAGGAGAACAGAATAATTGACAGATATGGAAAAAAATGTATATAGCCCTGATACCCTTTCAGTCATAGCCTTAAACTGCCAGTCTCATATATTTATTTACCAGCATATGCTGGAGAAGATGAAGGCTAATGCAGAGAAGACTGAAGACAAGGATCTGAAGCAAGAGATTCTAAACTTTGTTTGTCCACCCCACCTCCAAAAGAGTTTGTATAATAAACTGGAGGAAAAAGATAAAACTACCTGTTTTGTTAAGCATCTTTTTATACCCAAGATTCTAGATGTAGCAGGAATTTTCCAGCAAAAAAAAAAAAAAAATATCCCTCTAACCCTAAACAGGAAAGCACTAGGTATAGCAAAGTTCTGAAAGGAATGAGGCAGCCTCTTACCTCTCCAAGCTCATGCCAACACGTCTGTCCCCACCAACACTGATTCCTCCCATAGAAGAAATTGGAGAGTACTTTTCCTTCTTTATAAAAATTAGGAAGAAATTTCCCAAGACCAATGGATATTACATATTATCAACCAAGGTTCCAAACTGCAATTTCAGGATGTTCCAAAAACAAAAGGCATTCCTTCTTTCTATCTATATATCTCTTTATCCCCAAGGCCAACTAGCTCTTATTCCTGTGGTCATTCATGAAATGATTCATTCAGAAGCTGTAGGAAAAGATATCCCTGGAGGAGAAGGGACAAACTCATGACTTATGTCACAAGGAAGGAAGGCCCATGGAGACACATTTTAGACATTTCCTATCAGAACAAATTTCTATGGTTCCAAAATCAAAACGCTTACACTCCAAATTCTTCTACCACTCTAGATCTGAAGGGTGCCTACCTTCATATCCCCATGCTAGAAACGCAAAAAAAGTGAGATTTGCAGCAGGGTGACAACAGTTCCAGTTCACTTCCTTACCTTTTGGCTTGTCCAATGTTTCCAGAGTATTCATAAAATAACTAGCTCCAGTAATTGCCTGTTGCAGGACAAAGGGTGCAGACCTTTACTCATACTCTGAATACTGCCTGATTCTACTAGTCTCAATATGGGGTCAGGCTGTGAATTTCACAATGAATTGCTTCAGGAACCTTGTGCTCACAGTCACCAAGTCCTCCTTGAGCCCCTCAGGAATCTAATTTTTCTTGGAGCATCCCTAAGTAGAGCCTTAATTTCAAGACAAGAATGAAGACTCACTGCAGTAAACTGTGTTTGATAAAGGACAAAATCTAAATCAAGAAATGAACAGAAGAAACATTCACTTATTTAATAAAACAAAACACAAGTTCAAAGAGCAAAGCTTTCGAGTTTCCCCTTCCTCAGTGCTTACATAAAGCAATTTCATAAAAGCCATTTAAATACTTAAAACACATAGATCATATAACACAGCCAACCAATAGAAACAAGATATCAATTTAAAATCAGCAAAAAATAATTAATTGTTTCTTTTGCAGTACTGGTTTTACACTTACTGCATTATTCAGACCCGGATATGCATCTGCTTTTAGTCTTAAGTTCCATGAAAATTCTACATTCTCTTTAAAAAAAAAAAAAATATATATATATATATATATATATATATATATATGTATGTATGTGTGTGTATATATATATATATATATATATATATATATATATATATATATATATATATATATATATATATATATATGTGTATATATATATGTATATCTTTAAGAATGAAGATTATATTAATTCTAACCTACTGTTCTATAAAAGATTCATGGATGGCTGCTCCCTGATTTGGAAGGGGGATGAAGATAGTCTAAGGAAGTTTGTAGGTTACTTAGAAGGCACCATTGAATTTCTAAAATTTAAGGTGGAATGTTCCTTAGAAGAGATTACATATTTAGACATAAAATTAGAAACAGCCAAGGATAATATAAAAAATAGTGTGTTTAAGAAATCTGTTCATGCTAATAGATACACACACAGATGTAGCATGCATGCTCCACATGCATTCAGAGGCATAATAAAGAGTCAGTTTAGTAGGGTAAGTAAACTCAACACTGATGAACAAACAAATGAATGAAATGGCTTTAGAGTTTATAGAGAGGGGATATACCAAAGATACGGTGTATCAAGCCATGGATGAGGTTATGAAAGGAAGGGGTGATAGTACAGCCCCATATTTTAATTCTAAAGGTGAGCCCTTACAACATCAAAACCCTAATCCAAGGTCTAATAATAAATTGAGCTATGTTATGACATACAATAGTAGAACACATGATGTGGAGAGAATTGTTAGAAAAAATTGGAACATACTTTTAACCATGCCTGAACTGAAACAGGTCATAAACGAACAACCTTCATTTGCATATAGGAATGAAAGGAATCTTAAAAGGAGACTGTATTATAAAGACCTACCTACAAATAAACAGAGAAACAATTTGAAGCAAGGTACATCATCCCTGTTTAAATTGTAGCTGCTGTAAAGACATCCTACCAGATATATATTTTGTCCACCCCATTAGTACGATAAAATATATATTTGACTGTTATGCCTGTTGTAACATTACACAGATTGTTTATTTAGCTACCTGTGTACAATGTCCATCATTTTATGTAGGAAAGTGTAGTAGGAAATTGAAAGAGCATATAATAGAACATAAGTCAGACATGAAAAGAAATATTGAGACTAATGCAGTAGCTAGACATATGCTAGATAAAGGTACGGGGCATTTCTTTAAATTTATAGTCATTAACGTAGCACAGAAAAATAGTAGAGGTGGAGATATAAATAATATGTTAGAGAATGTAGAATTTTCATGGATCTTAAGACTAAAAGCAGATGCATATCCGGGTCTGAATAATGCAGTAAGTTTAAAACCAGTACTGCAAAAGAAACAATGTTACATTAATTATTTTTTGCTGATTGTTTAAATTGATATCTTGTTTCAGTTGGTTGGCTGTATCATGTGATCTGTGTTTTAAGTATTTAAATGGCTTTTATGAAATTGTTTTATGTCAGCACTGAGGAAGGGGAAACCCGAAAGCTTTGCTTTTTGAACTTGTTTTTTGTTTTATTAAATAAGTGAACATTTCTGCTGTTCGTTTCTTGATTTAGA
Source organism: Protopterus annectens (assembly GCF_019279795.1). Lineage (NCBI taxonomy): Eukaryota > Metazoa > Chordata > Ceratodontiformes > Protopteridae > Protopterus > Protopterus annectens. Next base: position 1,626,510,744 of record NC_056735.1, on the reverse strand, counting down.
GCCTTAATTTCCACAGGACAAAGTGACTCAGTATTTTTAAAACATTCTTCAGGAGACAGAAATCACTGCCAGGGGGTTTCTCCGGCTACAAGCCTTCAAAGCATCTTGCATCGTAATGGTTTCCTGAGGCAACCTGCATAAAAAAGCTCCAGTAATACCTGAGAAACAGGTTTCAGCATATCCATCCATTAGAGACCAAAATTCTCTTCTTTTACATCAAGAAGATCTTGCAGTGGATTCAGCACTGTGCTTAGAATCAAGAACTTCCCTTCTGGGTACCTCCACCTACAATGACTTTGACCTGAAACTCCTCAAAACTGGCTTTTGGCGGAGCTCACGTGTGAGCACTTCCACAGGTGCAGGGTATTTCAGAGAACAAAATGAGTCAAAGGTACATAAACATAAAATAAATGACAGTTGTACTTGCTATGAAAGCCTTCAAACCCCCCCCCCCCCACCTTAAAATGTGAGTTCTGCTGGGGAATACAGTACAGCTGTAATGTGGTACATAAACAAGGAGGGACATATTCATACCTGCTTTTCAGGCTGGCAGTGGTGGCCTTTGAGGTTGCTTGGGAAGTAGGTCTGATGCTGACTGCCACCTACATCACTTCTCAAACAAATGTGTTATTGGAAAGGCTGAGCAGGTCACAAGCAGACTCCCAGTGATGCCTATTAAACAGAGATGTCTTTCTGGTTCTGATCAGGTTGAGGATGTATCAGAGATAGACCTGTTTGCTTCCCATCTGAACAAGGAGCTGAGAATGCATTCCCCCTGAAATGGGCAGGTTTGTCTTGTTCACTTTTCATACTTTTCCATTGATCCCCAGGGTGCTGCTCAAATTCAAGGAGAAAATACCAAACGTAATAGTAGTAGCACCCTTTTGACCAAGGCAACACTATACGGCAAGAAGAAGGTGCAAAATGTGTTGCCTCAGCATATGGATCTCGTGACACAAAGCAGGGGTCTCCTGCTACACACCAATTTGGTCACTGTAAGGCTGATAGCTTATATGATCTTACCTTGATTCCTGGTAAGCACTAGTGTTCTGATGATGTGCTAAATGTTATAAAGGAGGCAAGGAAACCATATACAAAAAAAAATGTTACCTGATAAGATGAAAAGATTCTGTTTCTAGTGCCAGTCAATGGACCTTGACCTAAAGAAGAGTAAAATGGCTATGGTCCTGGAATGTCTGTCAGTACAAATCAGGTTTAGCTTACTCATGTATAAAAGTGCATGCCTCTGCTATTTCAGTTCATCTCCCTATGGCTTCTTTACTGAACTCCAGATGTATATCAAGCATTTCCTTAAGAGAGTCATTTGCTTTAGGCTACCTGAGAAGAATGTTGCTTTGCCATGGGCTCTCAGCTGCGTGTTAGAAAAACTAGCCCTGGCTCTTTTTGAATCAGCTGCCTCACCCTCCTGCCAATATTTGTTTATATTGGAACACGGTGTTCAGAAGCAGTTACCTTGGCCAGAGGGATTTCTGTGCTCCTTCCTTGATGTGCAAAGACTTATTCTGGCCTTTCATCAGAACAGGATATCTGCATATCGATCTCTCTTTGATGCCTAAAGTGGTATCCAGGATGACAATGAGTCAGACTGTTCCCCTTCCTCTTTTCTCTGTGCATTGCATAGATGTGCATAGGCAGCCGAGGTTTTAGTAACAGAAGCAAGTAAATAAGAAAGACCGATCAGCTATTTGTCTCTTACAAAAGAGAGAGGGCAGACTTTCAAAGTGGCTGACTCATTTCATTTCTTTTTGTTACTTGTGCCATGGAAAACCTATTCCATGTCAGATTAGTGCCCACTCCACCACAACATTCCTTGGAGGGAGGGGATGCCCGGGGTATACATGGAGTAGATACCTGATCATCTGCACGGGTCTTCTGCAAACGTTGCAATCTAGGGGCAGCCTCCAAGGTCAGAGCAGGGTTTGCTTCTGCTGTCCTGCAAGGCTTCGTATCCAGATAACTATTAGTCCATCCACCCCTAGAAATTTATGGTTTGAGAATCTTCCTAAATATGAGGACTGCAACAGTGAATACTACGATGAACATAGTCAGCTGCGTTATGAACTTACCATGAGTGTAGGTGTTCAAGTAGATCCATTGATATATTGCATCACACTCTTGGTTAGGGTGACTCCCTAATGACCAGTACATACCTTTCCTCTCACTTTTCCACCAGACCTACACCCCTCCTTTGTCTGTCTACTGCTTGGAGACAGGGTGATCGAAGTGGACCTGGAGCAGTTGGGACTATTCCATCTGGTCCACTATGGCTCAGGTATTGGGGTCTTTTGCTTAACCTTTGAGAAGGCCAAAACCAAACAGTCTGATGAAGACATCTACCCATGCACCTTTTATTATCAGCATACACACCCCTTTGGTAGGAGGGCATCAGCGGAAGCCCTGGGGAGGGTAAAACTCTGTAAGTCAGGCTTGGCCACAGGATACCTTCATACAGGGGACCTCAAATGTGAAGACTGCAACAGTGAATCTACTGCAGTATAAACATTTATGATACGTTCCTAATAGAATTGTATTTTCTCAGTTATTCCTCTTAGTTCCAAAAGATTAAAGGCATATAGGCCAACCTCCTGATATAAGACCACATGACACAGTGGATCATAAAGTTCTAAACAAATAAGAGGGCACATATTTTTACTCAGACTTTTCTTGGTTCCAAAAAAGATGGGTCCTGGATGCCAATGCCAGTTATGGCTCTAGTAAAGTGAAACAAATTTCCAGAAATAAAGTTTAGACTGAAGCCTTTCACATCTTTTAATTTTTCTGTTCCCTCTAGCTGGGATGGCCACCTTGGACTTAAGGGATACCTACTCACATATACCCAAAGGCACATACATTTTTCCTTAGATTTAAAGCAGGAGGTTGCCACCATACATTCACCTACTTGCCCTTCAGAGTAGTTACATCAAAGGGCAAGTAGGTGAACGTATGGTTGCCACCATACATTCATCTGCTTGCCCTTTGATGTAACTACTCTGAAGTTAGTATGTTTCCAAAGTGCATTGCTCCAGTAATAGCTACTATCCTTATCTGGATGACTACCTTATCCAAGTAGAGACAGTAGAGAAACCTCTGTCTCTTTATAAACCTATCAAAATCCCATCTGACATTCTCAAGATAGGTCTTGTCCCTGGGGAGCTGTTAGAAATGGAATAGCAGAAGATCTTTCTCCCTTCAAGGTCCTCTTCCTGCTGAATTACTTCAGATCAATAGCCTACAGGAGAAGATTACTGTAAGGGAATTCTTGAAAGTGACGATTTACATGGATTCATCCATTTTGACAGTACCCCTAAAAAAAGATTTCACATGAAGAAACTTTCATGGGTACCTGAGCAGGACATGGTACAAGCATACACAGCCCCTGGAGAGTGTAGTCCCCCTTTTGGCATTCATCTAAAAAGCTCTGTCAGTAGATTCACAAAGTACACCTTCATTAGAGTTGCCTTTCAAACTGGATGCAGACAAAGAACAGATCACCACAGACTCTTCCTGTGATGCATGGGCAGCCCACTCAGGAAAGCTGAGGTTCTAGGGGACCTGGGACTAAAACCAGATGAGAACGTAAATCAGTGGAACTGAGGTGTTGGCAGTCACCTTTCAAATGAGGCTTTCAAGTCCCATTTGTCAAGCTGGGATTTTGCAACATCCACAAGGACAGCACTACAGTGATATAACTAACAAGGAGGCATTTGATGTTACCCATGTTGCAGCTGGGCATTCCAAGAATGTAAACTGGCACAAGAGTTAAGGACATGGGGGTATGTGTGTCTTTCAAGTATGCAACAAAGTGTAGAAGATTTAAGATATTTGCTGGAATTGTTTACATAGGAATTTTTATACCCCAACTAAACTCTATAAAGAATTTTTCCTTGGGTAGACAGCAAATGATGGAAGTGTGATGGGGAGGAAAGAGGTAATTGGTAGCATACTTCTGGGAGTATAATGAGTTATCAGATTTTAAAGATTCCCTGCGGACTGCTGTGTCAGATATACTGGGTGAGCAAATTGATGTAACTAAGGAAATTATTTTTTTTAGCTATGATACAGAATTGCAATTGCCTAGACATAGTAAGGCCTCTCTGAATCTAATTATGGTGGCTGCCAAAAAAAAAAAAAAAACAATTACTAGGAAATAGAAGTCAAAGTGTAAACAACTGTACTACTAGTAGTGAATATAGCAACAGAGATAAAACAACTGGATTTGGTATATTTGTAAAAGGGTTGGAGCAAATTACATAGAACAAATGGGAATTGTGGGGAACAATACATGCAGAGGAGGAATGAAGTTTAAAAGAAGGCAAGATTTGAATGAGCTATGTAATGTCTGAATGACAATGACTGGATAGATAAGTGATGTATAATGTTTGCAACTAAAATTGTGCTAATATGGTTTGTTTGCATTTATATAAATGTATGATTGCCTATATCATACGTGATAATTTAATAAAGATATTTCTTGTTTAAAAAAAAAAGAGGTAGGGATGGCATTCAGAATCTTGTACATCCCATCACAAGAGAAGTTCCTAATAGATCAGCTACGTAGGACAGAGGCAAACCTACATGAATGAATGCTGAACAGAGGCATATTTCTGGACTAAGTTCACAGGTGGGGGGGTTGCCATAAATTGACCTATTTGATTCTTTAGACAACATCCAGCTTAAGAAATTACATCAGAATGTCAACACTAGGAAAGTTTGTCTTTTGGATGTTGAGTTAAGGTGGGACACAGTAATACATAATTTTATAAGTTGAATCTATCATAAGACTACATTTTCTAATAGTTATGTTCATTATAAAAGTAATCATCCTAGTCACATCAAGAAGAACATTCCACGTGTTCATTTTATTCAAGCATCACGTATGACCAGTTTAGATGTCGACTTCGAAACTGAGATAGAATTTATTACTCCATTATTAGTAGCTAGGGGTTACTCTTTAGAATTATTAAAGAACATGGCTACTGAAATTCAAAACAAAAGAATTGATGAATTTCCTCCTATATTAACAAATGGATTCAATAAAAAGAAGGTAAAGACATACTAAAGTTGGAAACAACATGCCTAGATTTTTACATGGAAATGACACTAGATAGTGGTACTATTAAAAACATTATAATTAATAATTTTGTTTATAAAAAAAATGAGAATATTAAACATTTGTTTGAACATGATAGTACAAAAATGTTACTTGCCCCAACTTCAGAAAGTTTTGGGACATTTAAATGTAATGGCTGCAGGAGTTATAGGTTTATCCATGAGGGTCCATGCATATTCCTTGATCATATTACTTATAGTATCAGAACTCCTGACAGATTTAATTGTACTACTGCTGGATTAATATATATTGCCCTGTATTCTGGATGCCCAGCTTTCTATGTTGGATGACCACGAGGAGCCTGGGCAAGAGAATCAAGGAACATGTTTATGCAATAAGGGTCAAGGATGATAAGAATGCTTTATATAGACATTCTGTTACATGTCCCAAATATAAAAAAGTTTATGTTCACTATTTTATATCTTGTGAAAGAAGATAGGAGAGGTAGTGATTTCAAAAGCCAGGGGGCAAAAAGAGAAAACAGAGTGGCAAATCAGGTGAGCTGAGCACCGTCCACCTGGTTTAAATGATAGTATTAATATAAAATGTTTTTTATTTGATAGGAGAGTAACTGTTTGATCATAAATTTACAGCTCATAAGTTGTTTCTTACAGATTTTGAGTGTATTTTAGTGTTCTTTTGGACTTCTGATAATTATTGTGTTCATTGGATTAATTGTATTAACCATATGATGTTCTTCATCTCACATTGCTGCAGTCCTTACTTATGGGTAGTCCGCTGTCCTCGGTCGGCCCGAATACCAAAGTATTAGGCTGACGTCGGTCATGGGCGCCTAGATCTGACATCAGAGCGTCAGGGTATAAAGGCGCATGACCGACGTCATATCCTCAGTCTTTTTTGCCGCATGGTCCGATGCAGAAGCAGCGTTGCAAGTGCCGTTCGGCGTTCTGAAATTTTTCGTTTTCGGAGTTTCAGACCGATACCAAGTTGGGCTAAGTACCCATTGGGAATATTTTTGTTTTTCTTGCCTCAGTTACTTACGGATGTCAGAAAAAGTGAATAATTGTATTTCTTGTGGGAAACAGATACCGCATAGGGATTACCACTCGCTTTGTATTCCTTGTTTGGGACGAGCACGGCGTAGTTGGGTGTCGGTTTTGTGCTAGGTTTAATAAGCGCACTATAAAGCGGAGGTTAGATTGCGCTAGGTTAGTCTTTGGCAAAGGTGTAATTATAATATGCTGTCGGATGTTCCGGCGCCTGCTTCTACTGAAGCGCAAAGACAAATCTTTAAAGCCTAGGCAGGATGATTCGTCCGTTACGGACGCGGATCTTCGAAGCTACAGCTGAACAGGTGGATCCGGCTGAAGTTTCTGTTGAGTCCCAGGGGGAAACTTTGATTTTACATGATGTGGCCTCTCAGGAGGCAGGTCAGGCTGAAGGGGCCTCTCAGGTTACTATTCTCCCTTCTATGCCTAAGGTGGTTAGGCCTTCTGTTACTGTTTCTAAGGCTCCTTCTAAGGGCAGGTCTGTTTTGGCTTCCTCTGGTGTCAGTTCTGGTTCTTCAGGGTCTGTGCCTAAAAAGCGCATGCTTAAAATGGCAGAGGAGTTGATTACTTTAATTAGAGGTTCTATGCCCCCTCCTGATAAGAGGCCCAGGATGGAGCCAGAGTTGGAAAGTTTGGAGCAGGCCTCAGATGATTCAGAGTCTTCTGCTGAAGACATTCAAGATTTCCCTCCTTATTCTGATCCTGATGCAGAGGATTCCACTCCTTCTGCTTCTCCTCCAGAGGATTTTTCATTTTCAGAAACTCTGCATTCCATGAGGGAGCATTTTAAGTGGGAAGGACAGGATTACTCTGATTCACGGAAGAGACTTAGGGAGTTCTTGTTTTTACCACAGCATAGACCCTTAGCTATACCTCCGGTTTTGGATGTTGTTTCAGATGTTTTCTCTGAAGCTTCCCTTAATCCAGATTCTGTGCCTCCTGCTCCAGTTAAACCGGACAGGTATTACAGGGTGCCTGAGGCTCATAAATATCTTTATAAGAGTCCTAGGGCGGACCCAGAAACTATTAGTCAGGGGCCTAAGGGTGTTAGAGCCTCTGTTGCTAAGAATCCGGTTCCTCTGGATAAGGAAGCTAGAGCTTTGGATAGATGGGGTAAGAAGGTATATACCTCTTCTACTTTAGCAATGAGAGCTTTGAACTGCCAGTTTCATATGTTGAAGTATCAGAATTTCCTCCTTTCTCAGCTAAGATCTAAAGTGGATGCTTTGGCAGAGGGCATAGAGTGTAAAGAATTGCAGGATATAGTGCATGTTTCTGAACAGGTGGGTAAGCACTCTTTGCAATGTGGTTTTGATGCTTTACAGGCTTCTTCTAGGGTGGCTGCCACTGGTTCAGTTATTCGTAGGCACGCCTGGCTTAAGGATCAGAATTTGTCTGAGCATGTTAAGTCTAGAATACTGGATGCCCCTTTACAATCTGAAGTTTTGTTTGGTCCTCCTGTGGAGTCAGTCTTAAAGAAAATGGAAGACAAGGCTAAGTCTATGCAGACTGTTAAAGATTTTTTGCAGGTACAACCTCCAAAGTTTAGTAGAAATTGGCCTACTAAGGGGTGGACGTACCCTTCTTCTGATTCTCAGTCTAGGGGTAGATCTAGGCGTGGTAGGGGCAGAGCTCAGGGTGCCTTCAGGCCGAGACAATGGAGTTCGCCTGCTCAATCTGCTGGTGAGGGCAGGGGCCAGTCCTTTCGTAAACAGGCCCAATGACCTGCATTTTCAGCTGCCAGATTCTTCTTGCCTGGCAGCTCCTTTGGGAGGAAAGTTGGCTCTTTTCAAGCAGAATTGGCATTTAGTCACCCAGGACAAATGGGTATTGGACATTATAAACCGAGGTTACAAGTTCTATTTCCATACCATGCCTCCTTTCAAAGGTATGCCAGACGTCCCTCCTCGGCAAAGGATAGAGGCTCACAAATTTCTTTACTTCTTCAAATAGGAGCTATACAGCCAGTTCCTCTGTCAGAAGTGGGCCTAGGATTTTATTCTCGCCTGTTTCTAGTTCCAAAGAAAGGGAACACGTGGAGACCAATTTTGGATTTATCTATCCTCAACACTTACCTGGACATTCCAAAGTTCAAGATGCTGACTTTACAACAACTTTTACCTCTGTTGGGAAAAGATCACTGGATGGTTACTCTGGATCTCAAAGAGGCTTACCTGCATGTTCCTATCAGGCCCAGTTGCAGGAGGTACCTGCGTCTTTGGGCTGGAAATTTACATTATCAGTTCTCTGCATTGCCCTTTGGCTTATCTACTGCGCCCAGAGTGTTCACAAAGATTCTGGCTCCAGTGATAGCATTTTCAGACTAAGAGGAATACAGATTTATCCTTATTTGGACGATTGCCTGATTATTGCACAAGAAAAGGACGAACTTCTTCATCATCTACAGTATGTGATGGCAGTGTTAAGATGCCTAGGGTATTCTGTGAACGAAACAAAGTCCAGTCTAGTACCCTCTCAGGACATGTGCTTTCTGGGTGTGAGACTGAATACAGCTTCCCAGATGGCCTTTTGACCCCGGACAAACAAAGAAGCCTTTCTCTTTATTTCCATCAAATGTCTCTACGGTCCAGGCTGACTGCAAGGACAGTCCTTCAAGCCTTGGGGTTCATGGCATCTTGTATTCTAGTGCTTCCCAATGCCAAATTGCATATGAGGAAGCTTCAATGGTATCTCAAAAATGTATGGACACAGCACTGCCAAGATCTAGACACTGTCATTCAGATAATACCTTGCATTCAGAAGGAGTTTTGTGGTGGGCTCAGGAATGTCACCTAAACAAGGGACTCTCTGTGACCCGGCCAGAGGCGAGTCAGATTCTAACGACAGATGCCTCGGACAAGGCTTGGGGTGCACACCTCAATGGAAAATGGGTGCAAAACACGTGGCCTGTCAAACTCCAACATTTGCATATCAACTTGAAGGAAATGTTAGCAATCCAGTTTGCATTGATGGCTTTCAAAGATTTACTTCACCCAGGGCAGGTGTTGATTCAAACAGACAACACTACTGTCATGTGGTACATCAACAAGCAGGGGAACCCATTCTTACCCTCTTTGCAGGCAAGCGATGATTCTGTGGGAAACTGCTCTCAATCTACACCTCAATCTTCAGGCAAGGTTTCTACCAGGAGCACAGAACTCCTTAGCAGATGTCTTGAGCAGACAAATAGTGGATCCTCACGGTGGAAATTGGATCCTCAGGTATTCCAACAGTTGACAGTGTTATGGGGAACTCAGACATAGATCTCTTCGCTTCTCCACTAAATTACCAGTTGCCAAAGTTTTGCACAAAAATGTTTCATCACACAGCTTGGAAGGTGGACGCTCTATCATTCAGTTGGAACAATCTGCATGTGTATGCCTTTCCACCACTGCCTCTTCTTCCCAAGGTACTTTTGAAGGCCAGACAAGACAAGACAACCATGATTTTGATAGCACCGGATTGGCCTCGACAACACTGGTACCCACTACTGAGGAGTTTAGTACGAGAACCTCTATGGCCTCTGCCTTTGATTCCGCACCTTTTGTCACAAGAGGACAGTCACTTCCTCAATGTCAAGATTCAGTCTCTGCATCTAACAGCCTGGCATATTCTGTTTTAGACTCTGGAGGGTCTCAGCTTCCACAACAAGTTTTGAATGTTATTTTGGAGGCCAGGAGGCCTAGTACCAGGAAAGTTTACTCTGATAAATGAAGGAGATTTTTTATTTGGAGCAAAGAAAGGACTTTGATGTCTCCAAACCTGATTTAAGTGTTGCTCTTCAATATCTTACTGAGTTATTGGACAAGAGTTTGTCTTTCTCCTCGATAAAGGTCCATGCTGCAGCCATTTCTGCTCACTATGATTGTGACCCTCCTTTATTCTCTCATCCTTTGTTTAAGCAATTTCTTAGAGGGCAAAGAATATAAGACCCCCATAGAGCTCCTACTCCTGCTTGGGATCTCAATTTTGTGTTGGAAAAACTTACTCTACAACCTTTTGAGCCTGCAGCTACTGCCGGGTTAAAGTATTTGTCATGGAAAACTGCTTTTGTTGGCCATTACCTCTGCAAGAAGGGTTTCTGAATTACAGGCCCTCATGGCAGTGGAGCCTTTCCTGATTTTCATAAGGATAGGGTATCTTTGCTACTAATCCTTCCTTTATGCCTAAAGTGGTTTCTAGTGTGGCCTTAAACCAAACTATTCATTTGCCTACTTTTTATGCAAACCCCCAAAATAAAGGGAGAAAATTTTGCATACTTTGGATATTCACAGACAGTTGCGTTATATTAAAAAGATCAAAAGAAGTTAGACATCTAGTAGGATTGCTATTTGCTAATGGTCTAAGTGGTACTATTAAAAACATTATAATTAATAATTTTGTTTATAAAAAAATGAGAATATTAAACATTTGTCTGAACATGATAGTACAAAAATGTTACTTGCCCCAACTTCAGAAAGTTTTGGGACATTTAAATGTAATGGCTGCAGGAGTTATAGGTTTATCCATGAGGGTCCATGCATATTCCTTGATCATATTACTTATAGTATCAGAACTCCTGACAGATTTAATTGTACTACTGCTGGATTAATATATATTGCCCTGTATTCTGGATGCCCAGCTTTCTATGTTGGATGACCACGAGGAGCCTGGGCAAGAGAATCAAGGAGCATGTTTATGCAATAAGGGTCAAGGATGATAAGAATGCTTTATATAGACATTCTGTTACATGTCCCAAATATAAAAAAGTTTATGTTCGCTATTTTAGATCTTGTGAAAGAAGATAGGAGAGGTAGTGATTTCAAAAGCCAGGGGGCAAAAAGAGAAAACAGAGTGGCAAATCAGGTGAGCTGAGCACCGTCCACCTGGTTTAAATGATAGTATTAATATAAAATGTTTTTTATTTGAAAGGAGAGTAACTGTTTGATCATAAATTTACAGCTCATAAGTTGTTTCTTACAGATTTTGAGTGTATTTTAGTGTTCTTTTGGACTTCTGATAATTATTGTGTTCATTGGATTAATTGTATTAACCATCTGTTCTTGTGATTGGATATTTCAAACTTCAGTTGAGTATTTATTTAGAGTGTTTTTAAGCTTTGGTTTTTCTGAGGAAGTCTTTGGATGAATAGTGACTATTAAATGTTATAGTACACTTAAAAAAATAACTGAGAAAACTTTATGGTATGCAAAGAAAACCATGCATCACAAAATAGTACTAGTAAGAAAAAAAAAGTATTTACTTACAGTTAACTTTCTCCCTCCTCTTCCCCTCTCCAAAACATTTTTTGAAAAGTAATGACATGAAGTAAGGTATATGCTTTAAAGTCCCCAAGTCCAACAAATTCTGAAAAAGTCCAACATTTCCAGATTTTCTTGTTTTGTCATATTTCACACACATAATTATTGCACTGCAATCCCACATTGTTACTGGTTTTATTACATCTCCTAAATCCTGTCTCTGCTTCATTTTCAAAGTACTCTCGATTCTTAGTCAGATCCTATGCTCTCTTCCTTCACGTCAACATTTTCTGTTGAAACGTTGGAAAAAGTTTGACAGGTACAGTCTGTCTGTGGTCTTTATTACCAGAAGAACAAGAAGCAGAATCTCTTTGTTTCACAGCAGAATTTTTGTTTGACAAACTTTTATATTTCCTCCCTAGCATGTACATCATCAAAAATGATTTTGTCCCTCCAGGGAAGAGTACTTTGAAGACAGCTGCATACAGCAGTTTAAATTGCACACCTACATCTCGACATTCCCTGAATAGTGCAATAAATGTACTTCTCTTCTGCCCGGTGTATGAGTAATCGTTCTCCACAAACACTCTGCTGTCTCTCACTTTTAGTACTTTGTCCTTCTGCCACAGTTTTGTCAAAATCAACCCCTTCTGCTGGTAGAATTGCGTCTTTACTATTAAGGGTCTAGGTTGCTCTGTCATAGCCAGGTTTGGAGCATAAACATGACGTGCCCTTTCAGCTAACAACTCCTGCTGTAGAATATCAATAGAGTTGCTTCTTTGTGCTTTCATAAAATTAATATGTCTGCTCCTTCCAGATTCTCTGATATAGCTTAAAATCTCAGGGTTTCTCTATGTGCTCTGTCCTCTAATTCTATTATTTTTTGAAACTTCTCTACCTGAGCAGTCTCATATTAAGCCAGCCTTTTCTTCTTTTCGACCTCTGATTTTTGCAGCTTTATCACCTCATCTGAATATGTGTTTAAAGCTTCTTCCATTTTTTTCCAGCCTTTTGTTGTTTGTGTTGATATACTCCATCAGTGTTTCATTTATTTTAACTAGGTCTGTGTGCAGTTGTCTTGTATCTTCCTGTAGGTTACTTGAATTCACGTTTGGAGGTTGCATTGATTTTTGCTGAACAGCTGCAGACCTTTCTCTGTCAGTGTTTTTCCCTCACTTTTCGTAGCTGATTTTTCTCAAGTCCTCTGAATTTCTTTTTTCCTGGCATCCAGGCAGTTCACGTATTAGCTAGTTACTGAAATTTACCCATGAACGCAAGTCTACTAGCCTTCTCTGCTGAGTTGCTGTTTTCACACTGGGAGAGCTAGAGTTAAGCTGTTACTCAGTGTGCAGCCATCTTGGAAGTCCATTCTTATTACTTCTTAACCAGATCTCTTTTTATTTTATTTCTACCCTTTTTTAAACTCCACTTTTATTTATCCTACTCACTAGCTATAACTTCTTCAGTACTTTCTATCTTCCCTAACAACACTCTGATCATTTACATTACCCATTCCTTAAATTCCTCTCTTTTTAACAGGTAGGTGGCAATGTGCCTGTGTCTCATTACCCTGCATTTTTATCTTAGTAAATATTGGTGCTTTGTCTGAAATAATTATTGGATGTGTGTCAATGTTCTCACTTAAAAGCACATGTTCCTGTGAAATATTATTTCTGTATAGTCTGTCACAGTTATTGTACCTTGGTGAATAATATATAAATTGTCTCCAAGTTCCTAGTATTGAATTCACATCTTTTATTCTAAATATTTTCATAACTTTCTTTAGAAATATATACCCTATTTTATTATATCTTCTCTTCTAGGCCCCCCAATTACATCCTTATTGTTGCAGATCAAATTCCAGCCACCACCTATAGGTAATATTTCCTGATGAAAGCTGGTTATTTCTCCCGAAAAATTGTAAAGTCCCATAATAGCAGTTTTGGGTAGAATATAAATACATGCCTTCATAATCCTCATCCCTTGCCAGTAGCCCTGTATTACTACAAATTTGCCATTGTTATCTTTTTTCCTCTTCTATCAGCACTGACACTACTGTAGCAGTTAATATAGAATATTGTTGCTGATATTCTGCAGAATATTCATCCTGAAATCCTTTCTTTATCAAATTCACATGCTCATTTCTTTTGAAATTTGTTTCCTGTATCATTGCCATTTGCACTCTGCATTTCTTTTTATTTTTTTAAACAAAAAACATCTGTATTGAGTTATACCTTATGATATAGGGAATCATACATTTATGTAAATAAAAACAAACCATATTGAGATATTTTCAGTTGCAAACATTAAACATAACATTTAATGTTTTATACAGTCATGTTAATTGAACATTCTATAGCTCATTCAGTTCCCGCCTTCCCTTAAAACTCATTCCTTATCCAAAACATTATTATATATGTATTGCACTCTGCATTTCTTAATATAATTAAGTATTCTTTTTGTCTATACCTGTGAGACCATTCAGTTTTCAAGATAATATGGAAAGTGTTGCCATTATGGTAAAAGTCATTATTCCCACCTGTTATGGTAGCTTTTTAAAATGGTCTATTTCCAGCTTTTGGGATACATGCACATATTAATGTTTCGCAGGTTAACCCTTTATACAGTTTTCTTCTTAGCAGTGGAACCTGTGTCACATTTTAAGACTTTCTGTTGTAATAAAACCCCTAAAAGAAACAAACAAAAAAAAAACCCACACTCCCAGAACACCCCATAACCTGTTAACTTAATGCAAACACGCATAGCTATGTACTTCTTCAAATAATGATGTTTAACCCTCCTAATAGGAGCATATATGCCAAATAGACAGCTGGTAACATCGGTCTCAGATAACCTGAAATTGAAGTTATTGATGCTGAGATACATAATGTTCATCGTGTTTCATTGTTGCAGTCATTACTCTTGGGGTTATCCTGCTGGCAGGCTACCCTCAGTCGGCCAGAATTCCAAAGTCTAGGTCCGGCGTCGGTTGCTGTTACCTCTTCCCTGATGTCAGTGCGCCAGGGGTATAAAAGATGCAGCCGGCACCATTTTCTTCAGTCTTTCTTGCTGCGCGGTGCCCGAAGCAAAAGCAGTTCGCAAGTGCCGGTCAGCCGACTCCTGAGATTTTCAAATCTGAATTTCAGAACCGAAGTCTTCATTAAAGCTGTGTACCCCATTGGGGAAACTTTATTCTTGCTCCAGACCGATGTCAGAAAAAGTTAACAATTGTATTTCTTGTGGGAAGCAAATACCTCATAAGGATTTTCACTCTTACTGTATTCCTTGCCTAGGCCCTGATCACAATGTTGCTAGCTGTCGGATTTGTGCTAGATTTATCCAATGCACTATTAAGCGTCGGTTCGATTTTGCATTTCATTACTTTGGCCAAAGGTTTAATTATATAATGCCGTCGGAGAAGCTGACGACCGGACTTTACAAAAACCGCAAGGGCAAGGAAAAGGATAGGCATCCGAGGTCCAAAACCGACGAGGCCTCCACTAGGCCAATCGCTGGTTCGCCAGTTCTCAGTGAGGCGCTTTTGCAGCCCCTGGTGCCCACTACCTCAGAGCCACAGGCCGCTTCCGACTCCCACGTGGAGCCAACTGGGCATTTGGATACTCAGGGTATTGGACACTCGGAAATCATTCCCTCAGATGGGCGTGGAGCCGCTGAGCAGTCATCGGCTTCTGAGGGTGTCTTCAGACCTACAGTACTATATATTAAGCCATCTACAGCTTCAAAGACAAAGACTAAATCAGCTCTAAAGACAAAGAAACAAGTACAGCATTCTCCTACTCAGACTTCCATGCCTAAAAAACAGATGCTAAAAATGGCCGAAGACCTAATTACTTTGATCAGGGGTTCCCATCCCCCTCCTGATAAGAGGCCTAGGCAAGAGACAGAGTATGATTCTTCTGATCAGGATTCCATTTCCTCTGATTCCTCTTCTAAACAGGATTATTCCATGCTTCCCTATGAGGATTCTGATGCTGAAGAATCCATTCCTTCAGCCTCTCCTCCTGAGGATTATTCTTTTGGGGAAACCCTACATACCATGAGGGAGCATTTCCACTGGGAGAGCCAAGATTATTCTGAATCTAAGAAAAGGCTCAGAGACTTTCTGCTACTTCCTCAGCACAGGCCCCTTGCTATTCCACCTGTTCTAGACATTGTAGATGATGTATTTTCAGAGTCCGGCCTGTCCCCTGACTCTTTACCCCCTGCACTTGCTAAGCCAGACAGATACTACAGGGTCCCAGATTCTCATAAATGCCTATATAAAAACCCCGCTGCTGATCCAGAAATTATATCTCAGGGTCCCAAAGGGGTTAAAGCTTCCACTGCAAAAAACCCTGTCCCCTTTGATAAGGATTCTAGGGCTCTAGACAGATGGGGGAAAAAAGTCTACACTTCTGCTGCCTTGGCTGTAAGGGCTTTAAATTGTCAGTTTCATATGCTTAAATATCAGCAATATTTAATGTCACTGTTTAAACAGAAATTGTTGACAAATACTGAATGTTCAGAGAACAAGGAAATGCAGGATTTATTGCCTGCAGCTGAACAAGTGGGAAAGCATACTTTGCAATGTGGTTATGATTCATTGGAGGCCTCTTGCAGGGCCGCTGTTACAGGTTCTGTTATTAGAAGGCATGCTTGGTTAAAGGAACAGAATCTGCCTGATCATGATAAAGCAAAATTATTAGATGCTCCATTACAGCATGATACTTTGTTTGGTACTAAAGCAGAACAGGTGTTGAAAAAAATGGAGGATAAAGCAAAATCCATGCAGACAGTCAAGGATTTCTTACAGGTACAGCCACTCAGGTTTAGCAGGAACTGGCCTTCTAAAAATTGGTCCTTTCTAGTGTCACACAGACCGCAGAGAGGCAAATACAGGCATCCCAGAGGCAGATCTCAGCGCCAAGGCTCATACAGGCCTAAACAATGGGGTGCTGCAACCTCCAAAAGCGGAGAAGACAAGTCACAACCTTACAGAAAACAGTCCCAATGACTTTCCTCTACCAGATCCAAGCACATTTCTTTTGGCAGCCCCCTTAGGGGGAAAACTAGCACTTTTTTCATGAAATTGGCAAATGGTTACCCAAGACAAATGGGTCCTGAACATAGTGTCCCAAGGCTACAGGTTCCATTTTCACACCCTACCAAGGTCAAAAGGTATGCTAGACCTGCCACTCAATCAAAGGGCAGAGGCACAAAAACAAATTACAGCCCTCATGGACATGAGGGCCATTCAGCAAGTACCACAACAAGAGCAGGGGCAAGGATTTTACTCCAGACTTTTCCTAGTGCCGAGAAAGGACAAAACCTGGAGACCAATACTGGACCTGTCTATACTAAATATGTTTCTGGAAGTTCCAAAATTCAAGATGTTGACTCTACAGCAGCTACTGCCCATGCTGGGCAAGAAGGCTTGTCTCGTAACTTTGGACCTAAAAGAGGCATACCTGCATGTCCCAATCAGACAATCTTGCAGAAGATACCTCAGATTCATAGCTGGCTCAATGCATTACCAATTCTCTGCACTGCCCTTTGGCTTATCTACTGCGCCCAGGGTCTTCACAAAATGCCTGGCACCAGTAATTGCATTTTGCAGACAGAGGAATTCAAATATACCCCTACCTGGACGACTGCCTAATTCAAGCAGAGAGCAAAGACATTCTTCTAGAGCATTTGGCGTTTGTAAAAAGATTACTAATTGCCCTAGGGTACATAGTAAACAAAAAGAAATCAAAACTAGTGCCACCTCAAGAGATAATATTCCTGGGTGCAAGCTTAAGTGCAACTGCCCAGATGGCTTATCTCACGCCAGACAAACAAAAGCAACTGACTTCTTACTTCATGAAATTGGCAACAAAAACCCACTTATCTGCAAGGAAAATCCTGCAGGCCTTGGGTTTCATGGCATCTTGCATTCTACTAATTCCATATGCCAGACTGCATATGAGAAAACTACAATGGTATCTAAAAAGTGTTTGGACTCAGCATTGCCACAGCCTGGAGACAGTAATTGCACTCATTCCCTGCCTGCAATAGGAGTTTCGATGGTGGGCCTGTCACCACAACAAGGGTCTGCCATTCAGTTTACCCACAGCCAGAAAGACACTGACAACAGATGCATCAGATTATGCCTGGGGGACCCATATGGCAGGCAAATGTATTCAGGGCACATGGCCTGCAAACCAGATGCATCTTCACATCAATCAAAAAGAGATGCTAGCTGTTCAAAATGCCCTGACAGCTTTCAAGGACCTGCTTCATCCAGGACAGCTACTGATAAAGACAGACAGTACTACGGTCATGTGGTACATAAACAAGTAGGGAGGTACACATTCCTACCCCCTCTGCAGACAAGCAGTGGCTGTATGGGACACAGCATTGACTTTTCAAGTTCACCTGCAAGCACAATTCCTGCCAGGAAAAACAAATACACTGGCAGACAAACTAAGCAGAAACCTCTTGGACCCCCACGAATGGAAACTGGATCCACAAGTCTTCAGCATGATAACAAGGAAATGGGGATGCCCAGACGTAGATCTATTCACCTCCCCTCACAACTACCAATTGCAGAGATTTTGCACAAGGATTTATCACAAGCAAGCATGGAAAGTGGACGCCCTATCCTTCAGCTGGAAAAATCTGACAGTATATGCCTT
This sequence comes from Protopterus annectens, assembly GCF_019279795.1. NCBI lineage: Eukaryota > Metazoa > Chordata > Ceratodontiformes > Protopteridae > Protopterus > Protopterus annectens. Next base: position 1,626,492,686 of record NC_056735.1, on the reverse strand, counting down.
TCCTCCACTGCCTGTCCTTCCCAGGGTACTCCTAAAAGTCAGACAAGAGAAGCCAAAAATGTACTGATTGCACCCTACGGACCATGCCAGCACTGGTACCCAATCCTAAAGAGCTTGTCTCAAGGTCCAGCATGGATATTGCCTCAAATCTCTCACTTGCTGACCCAACAAAACAACTGGATTCTGCACAGCCAACTCAGGGCCTTAAATCTGGCAGCATGGCAGATAATGTAACCATTCAGAACACTCCTCTTTCAAAAGCTGTTATGGATGTTATCTTGGAGGCCAGGAGGCCCAGTACCAGAAAATCTTATGCAGAAAAATGGAAGAGATTCTGTGCTTGGAACCAGGAACAAGGCATTGACATGTGTGTACCAAATTTCCCTCAGATTTTACAATACATAACTGAGATGCTGAACAAAGGGCTTTCTTTCTCATCAGTTAAGATTCATGCCTCTGCCATTTCAGCCCATTACAATACGGAACCACCTATTTTTTCTCATCCTTTAATAAGGCAGTACCTCAGAGGGGCCAAAACCATTAGGCCTCCAAGGAGAGCACCAATTCCGGCCTGGGACCTCAATTATGTTTTGGAAAAACTCACACTGCCTCCTTTTGAGCCAGCATCAACAGCGGATATAAAATTCTTATCCTGGAAAACGCTCCTAGCAATAACCTCTGCAAGACGAGTCTCGGAGTTACAAGCAGTCATGGCTGTGGAACCTTTTATCATTTTTCACCCAGACAGGGTTTCTCTGAGGACAAAACCAACATTTATGCCTAAGGTGGTGTCCAGTGTGGCCCGCAACCAAACCATTCACTTGCCTACCTTTTATCCAAATCCACAGAACAAGGGTGAGAAAATTCTGCATTCTTTGGACATACACAGGCAGCTACACTTCTACTTGGACAGAACTAAAGCTTTCAGAAAGACTGAGCAACTTTGTGTCATATGCTGCAGGATGACAAGGGAAGGCTATCTCAAAACAGGCAATTTCAAAATGGATAGGCCATTGCATCCGTTTCTGCTATTTTCAGCATGGTAAATCAGTGCCTAAGGGCATTAGGCCTCATTCCACCAGAGCAGCAGCCACTTCAGCAGCCTTCCTCAGAGGAGTGCCAACCAAAGATATCTTAGTGGCTGCAACTTGGAGTTCAGTGCACACTTTCACAAAGCACTACCACCTACCTCTTTACTCTAAGTCCAGAGCAGGCTTTGCCACTGCAGTTCTGCAGGGCCTCATAGCCTCTCCTAATCCTATTTAGCCCAGCCACCCTTCCTCAGCTTTGGGATTCAACCCAAGAGCAATGACTGCAACAGTGAAACACGATGAACATAGTACAGTTGTGTACCTACCATAAATGTAGATGTTCGAGTGTATTCACTGTTGCAGTCCTGGTTACCCTCCCACCATCCCCTTTTTCTTTGCTGGGACTTATCTGCACTCTTCTATCCTATACAACCTATGTGGTGTATTTGCTTGTAGATGAAGGAAATGTTATCTTTGTGCATGCATATTTATTGGCATTTTTTTTCAGCCTACCAATTTGGGGGCACCTGACATCTGGGGCAAGAAAAACTGAAGAAAATGTCATCGGCTGCATATTTTATACCCCTGGCGCACTAACGTCAGGGAAGAGGTGACAGCAACCGACGCCAGACCTAGACTTTGGAATTCTGGCCAGCTTAGGGTAGCTTGCCAGCAGGATAACCCCAAGAGTAATGACTGCAACAGTGAATACACTCGAACATTTACATTTATGGTAGGTACACAACTGTACTTTATGATATGTGCTTACAGTAATAGGTGCTTTCTCATTTTTATCTTTATTCCACCTCCCAGATGTGAAAGCAACTTGCATGCTTTCAGAAATCATTAACTTTTAGCCTTGAAGACACCAGTGTTCTGTATTTTATTGCTCTATTATTAGCTTGTCTCAGTAAATATATAACAAAAAAAAAACATTTTAAGTCCTTTGCTGTATTCTGAAAGACAAGCTGAAACATTTACTGCAGAGTTTTAACATTTATTATTAGATTAAGCCAAGAGTTTTAATCCAGACATTCACCTATAGAAAAGAAAGAGAAAACATATCAGCTCTACATGTATTATGATCTGTGTATTTTTACATTCCACCCCCACCACAACAACCCAAGATAACAGCCTGCTAATGTAAAAATGCTTTTGTCTAGATTTTCTTCCCTTTTTTTTTTCACTGTACTATTTACATTTCTTAATATCAAAAAAAAAAAAAAACAAAGAAAGAAAGGGAAGCGGGAGGAAAAAGGGCATCTGTTTACTTTAGTAACTTTATCACTTACAAAAACAACTAAAAATACTTTACTATAAAATGCAATTTATATTCTGAAAACATTTAATACAAATACTGTTAAGAACAGAATTTGTCTTCCTTGTAATTATCTTTTCCCCTTCTTTCCCTCCCCTCAGAGTTCTTCCAAATGTTAATGACATGAAGTCAGGCAAATGCTTTTCAGTTCCCCACATGTTTAACACAAGGTCAACAAAAGCCCACTCTTTCCACTTATTCTTATACATCCATTTTTCACAAATGTGAATTATTCTTTACAGTCTCACATTTATTCACTAATTTCTGTGTTGCTGGTCTTATTCCTGTTCATATCAATCTCCCAACTCCATATACTGATTCATTTCCACAGTACTGCTCATTCTTCTAGCCAACTCCTGTTTTTTTTATCGGTCTCTCAAGCATTTTCCTTTGGAACAGTAGAAAAGGTTTCAGTGGCAAAGTCTGTCTGTGTGCTTTATTGTCAGAAGAATGAGAAGAAGAGTTCCCTTCTGCTTGATGGTTAATTTTTTGTGGGACAAGTTTTGTATTTCCTCCTTAAATTGCTCTGCATCAAAAAATGACTTTGAGCATCCAGGAAGAAATATTCTAAAGATACATGGATACAGCAGATTGAATCTCACACCTGTCTCTCGACATTCCCTGATTACTGGAATAAATTTGTTTCTCTTCTGCCTGGTGTGCAATAAATAAACATTTTCCACAAACACTCTACTGTCTCCAGTGTTTAATACTTTGCCATTTTGCCATAGTTTTATCAGGATCAACTGTTTCTGCTGCTAGGTTTTCATTTGCATTAATAAAAGTCTTGGTTGCTTTTTCATGGCCAGATTTGGAGCATACACACTGTGTGCCCTTTCAATTAACCTTTTGTGTTGTGGAGTACCAGTCCAATAGCTTATTTCTCCCTTCATAAAATTAATACAGTCTGTTCCTTCTTGTTTCTCTATTACAGCAGAAAATCTCAGATTTTCCCTACATGCTCTGTTCTCTAATTCTACCATTTTTTGAAACATCTCTTCTTAAGCAGGCTTATACTGTCAGTCTTTTCTTCATTTCAACCTCTGATTTTTGCAGTTTTATCAGCTCATCTGAATGTCAGTTTAAAGCTTCTTCCATTTGTCCAGTCTGTTTTATTTGAACTGATGTATTCCTTCAGTGTTTTTTTTTATTTTAATCAGCTTTGAGCACATTTGACTGATTTTTTTCCTCTAGATTACTAGAAGCCATGTATTGCACCAGTGTTCGAGCTTGAACTGCTTTTTTACTGAACAGTTGCAGGATTCTTCCCATTTGGTGTTTTCTTTTCAATTTTCCCAGTTGATTTAATTTCAGACGGTTGCACGTTCTTCTTTGTTGGCATCCAAGCAGTGTACTTTAGTAGTCAGTAACTACATTTTACTTAAGCTGACAGTATCACTGGCTGTTGTTTCTGTTTTCACACTGGGACAGCTGAAATTAAGCTGATTTATCAGTGTGCAGCCATCTTGGAAGTCGTTAATTTCACATACTTTGTGCATAAAGATGTTTTGATTAGAAGACGGAGTTTTTTCCTGTGGTGATTCCTTCTGTTCTTATTGTTATCTACTTTGTGCAGTCTGTTGAATTCAGGTAACATTTTGTGTCTCAGATGTTGCTAGCAATAGTTTGCTGACCTACCAGCTACTTGGTTTACCAGTACTTTGAATGTTAGCTGCCCCCATACTTATGCATTTTGAAACTACAACTGCTTCTAGTCTGTCTTGCTGCTGTTTGAACACACTGATTTCTAATGCCTAATGTGAACACATTGTTGCACTGTCTCAGACTTTCTGCTACCTATGATAAGGACCAGGACATGGTTGCCAAGAAAAGAGAAGAATGATAGCTGGAGGCCTTAAACCTTGTGGTTAGGCTTGTTGAGTTTCTTAACTAGGCAGAACAATGTGCAGTAATGCTATGACTCATTAAGCATGCACGTCTGCATGTGATGAGCTGAGAATCTGTTACTCCTTGTTTAGAAAACGATGAAATGTGCCAATAAGTAACAAATGTCTACAAGTTATGCAAGAAGAGCAAGACCTTAGAGCCTTCTTGCAGTGTAGAGAGCCAGATCATGGGCTACGCCATGTCCTGACTGCATGACCTTTCTGACAAACTAGATCTATTCCTGAACCCAGCTAATAATGGTATAGATGGAAGCTCTGCCTTTCTGCCAATGAGCTGGCCTTAATGTTAACAATTTTGAAATAAAGTTATCCAGTTTACTGGGGATTAAAGGAATGTAGGCTCCCAGGTTCCTCTGTTGTATTAACTATAATTATTCCAAAGTGAAAGCACAATATTCCCAGTGCAATTTTGTAAGTACATGGGTCTATACAGTTACTTAAGTAATGTCACTAATCATACATTCATCAGTCTATTTTTCTAACTGTTGTGGGTAAACTTTTTCTGGTAAGGTTACACAATGTTTGTTTATTGTCTTATCCCAGTGTATAGTGTGATCTTCCTGGACAGTTTTTAGCCATAATCTGTGACCCAAGAAAAAATGGATAGCAGATGCAACTTATATTTAGCAGCAAAAATAAACATGCGTATGATTCCTCAAAAAACAGATAAAGGAACTAAACCTTTATCAAGAGATAAATAAGACATGGTGGCCTGATAGACTCATATTTCAGTGTATTTTTCCACATCTGGAACAAACTTCTACTACATGTCAAGCAGAGTAGCACTCTTGCCACCTTCAAGGTAAACCTAGATATTTGATGGGCAGCTTCAATTTCTCCCCTTGACTGCTGTGTATTGCCCTACTTCAAGCTGGGATATGGGTTATTGGCTAGTCTTTTACTGTTTGCAGACTGATTAACTAGTAGTTAACCTATAAACCTATGAAAATTGTAACATCATTGTCATATGATATAAGAAATTGTTCTTATATTGTTTAGTGATTACAGTATCATAGCATCAGATGACACCATTTTGCTATTGCAACACACACAATGAAATGTAATGTTAGCTTGTAAGAATCATCTGCTTAGGTATGAATTCCTCAGGGAGGATGAGATATGTAACTTTATAGAAGTTCTGGGACAGGACTAACAGGTATTCAAAAGTTTCGTATTGAAACATTATATTACCTTATGTTGATGTCCTGGTTACATGTGAGTTTCACTATTACTTATTCTGCTATTGCAGGGGTATTCCAATTGTGCCCTGGATGAATTTTGAGGAATAGCAAAGCAGATAGTAAAGATTAAGTGCAGCAAATTCCTTGCAGTTTATAAAAAGGCATACTGTAAGTAGGTCACATTTTCTTTGTTGCTATCACCTATTCTTCTGAAAAGGATGTTCTTTAATGTTGTTCTTATGAAAATTAACTTTTAAAACTCCTGTACACATGGACATGCAACCTGAATGCCTACAAATATCCTGACTCAATCAGTATGTCGTAGCAGGATTACTGATGCCATTGTTTTAGCAAAACCTAAATCACTTGAAATGGTAAAGAACTGCAAGCAGTTAGTGTTCCACCAAACATGAATTAAAAAAAACTGCTTCCTTTTCAGATGAGTAAGTGATTACAACAGCAAAGATGCAATGTACTTACAAGTCTGTCTTTTTTTAAACAACCAGATATTTTTTATTTATTTTATTTAATTTTTCAGTGAGTAAATGAAGTGATCCAGGAACCTTTTTAGCCATGATCTGGGCCAGAATATTAAACTACAACACAATAAAAAATGTTAAAATGCAGTTAGAAAATGTAGTACATTCAGATGTTATCAGAACATTGAGAACTTTTCAAGATAATATGTTGCAGTACAGTCAAAGAAAAATTACATTCGGTTATCAGAACAATCAAGACATTATGGTACAGGTAAACATGTTGCAGTACAATAAGCAAAATAGTACATTCAGCAGTCATCAAATTGAAAGAAACTACTTCATAGACAGACTGACACAACAATCAACTAGCCAGCATGTATATGGATGTAAAATATATTAGTCAGTATATAACCATACATTGTGATAAATACATATGATCACAGCAAAATACATTTTAACAAAAAGCACACACACACATAATTTTTCTCATTTACATCAAGAAAACTGATAACTTTTCAAGCATGCAACCCGAAAGCTCTCCCTTTCATAGACCCTGGTGTTCTTAGAAAACTAAAGCTGCACTTTATATTAAAAGAGAAAATCAAATCCTTTCGTGGACTACTTAAATCCATGGATTTGGACAAAGCCCTCATGCTACTACAGCCTTTTCACCTAAACCCAAATCTCCAGTTGAATAGGAACATGATTAACTTAAGTGACTACCAGCTTATCAAAGAATACACTGTATGAGATATTCTCAGGCATAGAGAGTTGTCACTTACAGATGTAAGGCAGGTTCTAGGTCTATCTAAAAAATATACCCTAATTTTGCGTCAATTAAGGGAACTTATTGTCACCTTCCCCTTTGATTTTGACATAGATGGTCCAACTTTAAATCTAGTCTCAAAATTATTAGAAACTTTAACCAGTAATAAGAGTAATGCTATCCCTTGCCTATAAGATGATTAGCACAATTCTACACCAAGATAATTTAATATTTGCTAACTACTGGAACCTACATGGACTGAATTTTTCTAAGGAGCAGAAGTTATCAGCCATTAAATCTACTCTTTCCTTCTCCCCTTATAAAAAACTTACTTACACACAATTTATGATTTCCAATAACCTATACTTCACTCCTGTTCACCTAAATAAATTTAATCCGAATATCTCAACTGTTTGCCCCTGCTGCTCTTACCCCAAAGCAGACATCCTACACATAATTTGGTTTTGTAGATGCTCACATAACATTTAGTGCTCTCTTAAGCGGAGACCCCAAAATGGGGTACCACAAATCAACCCTCTCCTGGGAAATGACAATCCTACATATCACAGACATGTCTATCCCAAGGTTAAAATATCGCATTTTAATTACTCGTTGTCTTCTTGTCAAACTCTGTATTACCACAAATTGGTTGGATCGTACTAAGTTGTCATGGAAGGGTTTCAGAAGCATGGCGAGTACATATATTACCTCACAAAAACTGACATTAATTAGTCCCAAGAAACGTATTTACTTTCAAACGTTTTGGGATACCACATTTGAAGTATTATCTGATAACTTGCATACTACGTAACCCGGAGGTTGCAATCTTAAAGGCCGCTTGTTGTTGCTTCTTTCTTTTCATTCTCTCTTTTCTGATTTCTCCCTTTACACTGTCCAACTGATGTGTGGCTCAGGTAGCAAACAATCTCCCCAGATATGATTATTGCTGTAGGTTGTACATATTTAAATAATTATACCATGTGTTCAGGTGGAATGTCGATTTGCTCACTCTTGTGTGTTCTACTTATGTTCATCCTGATATTTATATACCTGCAGCACTGATGTATATAGTTTGTATTCACGTACTACTTTGTAACTGAATGGTACTCATATTCTGTAAGTGTTTTGTGATGATGTTAAATTGAAAATCAATAAAAATTCTATTTGAAAAAAAAAAAAAAACTTTTCAAGCATGCAAGGATATATAGAATGGCACTGTACTACATATGGTACGTTTAACAGCATGGCAAATAATGATTGGTGCTGTTCTCCTAACTCAAACCCGTGAAGTATTTGCATTTTTTCATCTCGAGTCAGATGCAGTACACGTTGTTTCATAATGTAAGTAACTGAGTTGCACTTTTGATATCCCGTATGAATACAGTCTTAGCAGGCTGGTACCATTTTGGGTATTGCACTGACATTAATAATGCCCTGACTCTTGTCCATCACACTTAACAGGTTACAGTTGGAGAGAGAAAAGCTTCAGTAAAATCATTCCTTCAGATTGGAATCACTTACCACAAACCGTTAGAAGTATTTCATGTTGTACTTCTGAAATGCATGTAAATTAATGTTTAGCTTATATAGTGCTCTCCAACTTCAAGTAATATGAAGAGTGTATTAGCACTGTCAGTCCCAGGGTGTGTAACTAGGATTTTGTTGCTGTATTACCCCTGATCAAAAGTTAGCAAAATGAGTAACACTGGTTGGTGGAAATCTCTGTTATAGTGAACAGGCAGGTAACCAAATGTTCACTATAACAGAGAACAGGTGGGTAACCATATCTTTTTTAGGTGTTGCATTCAGCTGGACCTTAGAATATTGGAAACTGTGGCAGTGAAAAGTGTGTAACATGCACCAAACAACAGATGTGTTGTGCCAAAGTGGTAGAAATGAAGTTGTTATACAATGAGGTTATACAGTGATATGTTCAAAAAGCAACCTACCAACACACAGGCTCCTTTTTTAAAAAAAAATCTGTTCTTGACATTAAGCAAAGCATCTTGTTGGGGGGGGGGGCAGACATTTGGGACACTGCCTCATCACCTTCTGCTAATTCTCCCAAGGTTACAGCATGCCCTCAATAACTCCGAAACTAACTGGGCCTACCACCAGTTACCAGTAACCCCTCCATGACCACTAGTAACATGACATTCCCTTCATACTAAACATGCATGGAATCTGTAACTACTGTACTGACACAGCCCTTTGTTCACTACTGTGGATGGCCGTTGACTGTGTATTCCTGATTGAAAGCCTGTAAATTTCAACTGGTTGTGGAGATGAGAGGAAGGCTTGTATCACTCACCAGAATGTAGAGGATAGTAGTCCAGACCTCATTGACGCTGTTAATGTGTGTATGTTAAACATAAGTGGAAGGTGCCCAACTAAAGCCCTGACTACGTGCTGGAAGAGACAGGCAGGGGCAATGAGAGGGAGTAGTAATATCAATTTGGCCATTCCAGGAGATGTTGTGGTGGCTGTTGCAGTTCATTGCAATCAGAGGCTTTCCAAAAGGCCATGTACTGGGGAGGTGCACGCACGCATGTGTGTGTTTGCGTACATGTGTGTGTCATGTAGACATCAAGTAAAGGACATTGGAGATACAGTAGGGATGGTGCATGTGTCAACCACCAGGGGGTGAAGTTAAGGCATGGTTGTTGTAAATGTTTCCAGATCTTGCGTCCGTAAGTTAAGGACTACTGATTTAGAAGGGAGTGCCTGTCAGTGAAAGATAAATGCATAGGCCACTCTTAGGTCCAGATCTGGGTGTATGCCAGTGTTACTAACTGATGAGACAGGGCCCTCTCTCAATGACCTGGGATGGATGAATAGAACACCTGTGGCCCTGGCCTGGGGGGTGGAAGCCAGATTCACCTGCCAGGGTAAAGCGCACCCACCTTTGTGGCATGAAAGTGGATTGCTAGGGCACAGGTGGAGAAAAAAATCACATTTCATGGCTGCCTTGATGATGGCCCTTCTAGACAGCTCTGGCACCTGTACTGTATGTACATGTTACAGACAAGTGAGTGGGTTGTCGTCCCACCGGGGGGGGCATTTGATGAAGATGAATAGCAAACGTGGTAGAAAAAAAAATAAATGGTTGGTATCAGTTTGCATGCCACCACTGTCAGCCAGAGTCACAACATGCTATACTCACCACTAATATCTATAAGGAACACTGGTCTCCAGTTAGCTGTCATGGCCATCAAGAGCAGGATCAACTTACCACCATTTGTAATCTAGGCCAGGTAATTATATTACCAAGTAGCAGAACAGGAGCAATCCATTTTCCTGAGTGCAGTTTCAGTGAGTAGGACAGCCTGTTAAAAATTGCCCCGTCTCAGAAGTGATGCAGCTCTGGCAGTTCAATATTTAATTAAGGAAGTTATGGGGTAAAGCCCCTATCACATAGGGGAATGAGGTCACATCTCCTCCAGAAAATATTTTGCTGTGTACTACTTTCAAAGGAGATGGTCTTGACAAAACAGACCTAACCAGTCTGAACTGTTATGCTTGCTTATTCTGCAATTTGTGATCATCTAAAACCATGTGAGACAGAATTGCTATTGCAATGGACACAGGCATGTCTAGTCAAGAAGTGTACTAATGTTGTTATTTAAATAACTTGTATGTTATTATCATGTTAGCATCTAAGTGGCCATTGAGCAATGTGCTGATAAGTATTTATTATACAGCTTAACTGCTTTTTGTAACCTTTAATATTTTCTTGTTTGAAGTGTGGCTTGTTTTATATAGTGCTTTGTAGAAACACTATAATAAAAGTTAAGATGAATCTTTTTTATTGACATCCACTCTGCTGCATATACTCGCCCATTACATACGCTCCATGAAACAGATACTACCGACCCAAGTACCCTCATAGACACAGGTTATGACTACATATTATGATATGCATTTTATGCAGGAAGTAGGAGCATATCTCTTAGCACAAGAAATCTGGACAAAGCCAAAAATAATGGGGGCACAAAGGCTCAAAAATAGGCATAGATTTTAAATATTCTTCTTATAAACCCAGAAAGTTGTTGGAATAAACAGTTCTGGGCCAGCCTCCAAAAGAGTTGCTCTTAGTGTAAGTCTGCCCTGATTCCGAAAGACATGGTGCCAGTGTAAGTGACTTATTTTTAGTGTAAGACCTATATGTAAACAGATGTACTACGGGACCAGATTCCAAAGCAGCAGATCTCAGCCTTCTCTCAGTGTAAGTGATCATTTACAGTGAGAGCAAGGCTTTTGGAATCAGGACCATTATGTTACCGTGCATTTTCTGAAGGATATGAAGTCTGAATCTCAAATGTGTGTCGTCATTTAGTAAATTCAATCCTCAGTGGTTTGCTAGAACACTACACATGTTATGAGGAATAGACCAAAAATATGAGGTACGAGTCTGGACATTCTGCAAAAATCTGGTCAGTTGAGAGGTATATGTGGGAGGGGTGGTGTTTGACAGGTTTCCTCACCTAGGCTAGCTCCTTTTCACTGTTTCCAGGTACGCACTGCTGTTTTACTCACAAAATTTCCACAGTCCCACTATGAATTCCAGCCTGTTGCAGAAATTTGGTTCCTTTGCATGCAGATCCTTTAGGAAGATGCTGAGAAGCTGTGGAATGCAATGGTAGCAGATCAGTCTCCAGTTTCTTTCAGAGAGTACATGTAACATCAGAGAGGCTATTAGAAGGTGCTATCACAAAGAGTAATTATGTTCCCTTAAGTACTGTACAACACATAGGTCAAATATTACTGAAGTAATGTAATTTTTCAGAAACATCTGTTGTGTTTTAATTACAGGTAATTAGAAACCAGTAATTTAATGAAACAAAATATAAACAATTATATGATAGTGAAAAAATAGTGATTTAAGTAATATAGAATAATTTGAAGTAGGAATTCTAATATGCTAACTAAAAATTCACTGTTCTGTACTTTACAGGCAGAATGACAGAAAAGGTCAACCTGCCTTCATTCCTGCAAGATGAAAGCATTTCAGAGCTTTGTCATTCCTCTTCCCACCACACTCGAGCTGTTTCTATTTCCCATGACTGACAACCTGTTTAGAATATTGAGACCTTAGAATTCAAACAGCAGAAATAAAATAAATGCATTTTTCTGCATGTATTTTGTAAGAAATCTCTCACTCCCTTCCCTCATAAGATTTTAAAACCATTCCCAGAGGGAATTAGCTTTAATAACAGATTTCCACAAATTTACTCGTATGTATTTCTGTGCAGACTTTATCCTGTTCTAGCCCTTGTCAAGCTGTCAGTGTTTGAATTCAAAATTTTATATCTTTGCTGGGTATTCATGTTATTTAGTCACGTCCGACTTTGTGACCCCAAGGACTTCAGCAGACAAGGCCTGTCTGTCAATAACTGCATATTTAGGTTCTTGCAAATTTGTATTCATTACTTCAGTAATACTACCCAGCTTAGCTTCCACAACCTCCTTCTTGTGTCTTCGATGTTTTCCCAGCATTAGTGTCTTATTTATTAATTTTTTTTGCATTATGTAACCAGTATTTGAATTTTCATTTTACTGTAAGACCTTCCAGTGAAAATTCTGGGTTTAATTCCTTAAATGTTAACTGGCTTGATGATCTTGCAGGTCACCAGCTTTTCAAACGTTTAATTCAACATCACTGTTCAGAAGTATCACGTTTTCTGGTGCACAGCCTTATAGTTAACTCTCATAGCCATACGTTATTACTAGGAAAGGGTAGCTCTGACTGTATGGACCTTTGCTGACAATGTAATGACTTTGCTCTTTAAAGTATATGTTAGATTTACCATAAATTTCCTTTCTTCCAAAAAAAAAACCTTGTTTAAGTGCATGGTTGCAATCACTATCAGTAAAATCTGTCACTTTTTCCATATATATTTGCATTGATTTGCTAGTGCACGATGGCATAATTGTAATACGTTTGGATTAAGATTCTAGTGTAAATGATGACTGTATAATCTGTTCACTGATCCTACCTAGTCATGGTAGTGGGTTTTCATCGTGTTCACAGTATCTGTTCACTGATCCTACCTAGTCATGGCAGTGGGTTTTCATCGTGTTTGCAGTATATCTGTTCACTGATCCTACCTAGTCATGGTAGTGGATTTTCTTCGTGTTCGCAGTATCTGTTCACTGATCCTACCTAGTCATGGTAGTGGGTTTTCATCGTGTTTGCAGTATCTATTCACCGATCCTACCTAGTCATGGTAGTGAGTTTTCATCGTGTTCGCAGTATCTGTTCGCAGATCCTACCTAGTCATGGTAGTGGATTTTCATCGTGTTCACAGTATCTGTTCACTGATCCTACCTAGTCATGGTAGTGAGTTTTCATCGTGTTCGCAGTATCTATTCACTGATCCTACCTAGTCATGGTAGTAGGTTTTCATCGTGTTCGCAGTATCCGTTCACTGATCCTACCTAGTCATGGTAGTGGATTTTCATCGTGTTCGCAGTATCTGTTCACTGATCCTACCTAGTCATGGTAGTGGGTTTTCATCGTGTTCACAGTATCTATTCACCGATCCTACCTAGTCATGGTAGTGAGTTTTCATCGATCCTACCTAGTCATGGTAGTGGATTTTCATCGTGTTCACAGTATCTGTTCACTGATCCTACCTAGTCATGGTAGTGGGTTTTCATCGTGTTCACCGTATCTGTTCACTGATCCTACTTAGTCATGGTAGTGGGTTTTCATTGTGTTCGCAGTGAGCGTCATGTCATACAGACAGCATTGCATTTTATGCTTTATCCGGAGCTGTCTGTTATATCTGGAGAATTTAACAGGACTGCTTATAGTGGGCATGTGATCTTACACTCAAGGCACTTCTTGATGCATTACAGATTCTTGTTAAAACAACTCCAGGACTGTGCTGCTGTAACGTTTGGCCATCACATCATCTTGCGGTAGAACTAGTTGGGACACTTCGGTTTGCTTATCTTTCTGGAACATCCGTTTCAGTGCTTTTTACAGATGTCTGCATTTTACTGTCTTTCCCATAAATTTCATAGAATCTTGGATTAGCTGCTTTGTCAGCAATGCCCACTTTTGGCTGGGAACTTTGCATGTTTTTTGGATTCTTACTTTGACTACAGCCTATAGATCTGGTAGCTGCCATCATAGCAGAATTTCTGCCTCCATTAATTTTTTTTTCAATGTATTCCATAAGTCTGATAAGTTTCATATGCAAAGCCATTCAAAGAATGATCATAGAAATGATCAGTAATGACAAAGGAAACCTCCAGACACTGGGCTCAACCCACTCTGGTTTTGTCAAGGGCAGGTCATGCCTACTCAGCCTGATGGTCTTAATTGAGAAGGTCACCAAAGCAATGGATGAGGGTAAAATGATTCACACTGCCTAGCTTGACCTGGCTAAGGCATTTGACACAATACCCCATTAGAACACTGTTGACAACCTCACGAGGCTAGATATAAACCCTTATGTTTCTTAGTGGATAGTCAGCTGCTCACAGAGAGGACCCAGAAAGTTAGAATTGGTGAGTCCACCTGTACAGAAATGCCAGTCACCAGCGGAGTCTCTTAGGGACTTGTTCATTTTGACATCTGTCCCTGAAGTCAAAGTCAATGTCAAGGGGCTCTGGCTGACCAAATTTGCAGACAGTTGCCAGTTAGGAGCAGTCATAGAATCCCCCACCAACACTAAAGTTCTTCAAGAAGGGCTGAGACAGACAAATAACTGGTATCAGAGCCATGGACTAAAACTAAATGATAAGAAATGCATAATACTATCCTTTGGGAAGTCAGCCATCCCTGGTAACTACCGTATTGACAACACAACCCTAAGATTCAATCCAATAGTCAGGCACTTGGGGATACAGGTAGATTGTAAACTAGTCTTTAACCATCACTTGTCTACAGTTCTGAGGATATCATTCTATGTTTTGCAATTTATAAACAAAGGTATGGTATCTAGGTCCATACCTTTGTTTATTGTGTAATTTTTCCTCTGTATTCAGCAATCATCAGACCTATAATTGAGTACAATGCTCCCTTTGCTATGTACCTAACCAGGCACATCCAACAGTTGGAACATCCACAGAGGTTTCTCACTTAAAAGAATATAGGGAATAAATAGCATGTCCTATGCAGACCATCTCAAGGCCCTAGATCTGTATTCTGTCTCCTGCAGTCTGGTGAGGGGAGATCTATACCTGATATACAAGGCATCATCAGGCCCCACTCTGATGGACCTCCTGCTTATCTGTGAAACAAACAGCTTCAGAATTACCCATTTTAAAGACTTAAACCTTGCCTGAAATATATGTAGGACCTGCTAGAGAGACAGGTATGTATCCTAGGGACTACCCCTTCTCTGGAACAGGCTCCCCATCCACGTGAAGCAAAGTTCATGCCTAAGCCAATTCAAGTATAATTTGGACAACTGGATGGGGAACCAAAAATTCACCCTGGTTTGGCACTTATATCTGTAATGAACTAGGGCACTCCTGTTTGTGTTGTCCCATTTCCCAACTTCCATCTAAGATTTGCATCATTCTCAAGAACTTTTCTCCTTTCCAAAATGCTTTGTACTATATCCATTGATATTCAGACCCCTCTCCAACAGTACTTATCTATTATTCTACATTTCAGCTTTTACTTTCCCCAAATAAATCCTCACTGCTTCCTGTCTTAACTATATTTTTATACTCTGTCCTTCCAAACCCCTCTGTCTTAAATTTTAGAAACATAAGAAACGATACCAGGATAATCTAACTTCCTTCCTACATACTTTCTACCCATCTTTCAGACACTTAACACCACTAAATGTTACACAGCCCTTCAACGGCTTGCATCTTTCTTGATTTCTACTTCCCCACTACCTGCCATTACAAAAAATGCAGACCCCTTTACTTAATCATGCTACTCCTCAGCTTATTCTCTATTCTTCTCATGCTGAGCCATCTCTCATCCTGCCATGAATCAGTAATAGCTCTCAACATTTCTCGAACTCTATCCCAACCATCTATCGATAATTCCTCCATAAACTCTCCTCACATTGGAGCAAACTGATTTAATGATGCCCCTCACCTTTATCCCAAATATAAATTGATTAAATCCCTTTCAGCTCAAATCAAAATATGTGGAAAAATACTCTCCACACAAAAAAAAAAAAAAAAAAAAACAAGAATCGGTAATACTCCTCAATATACTAAAATCCTTTTAGGAGGAGACATTCACCCTAATCTTGGCCCAAGCTATCACAACCAACTTCAAGATAATTCTCTTCTGTACACTGCTCTGACCCCGCAATGACCCACCCCCAAACCCAGTAATCTAACTTTTGAAAAATATTAGAAGCATAAGAAATAAAATTACTGAACTGAATGCCTGGATTACTCAACACAAGCCTGCTATTCTCACAATAACTGAAACTTGGCTTAAACCCTGCATAAAATGACTGCTTTAATATCATCTGTAATAACCATATAAAAAAGTGGTGGCATTGCTTTAATATTTCACAACTACTAGCACATTTCCCCTTACAATAGACCAGTACCACAATTCAGTTCAGCAGAGTATCTAATTACTTTCTGAAAATAAACAAATGTAAACAAGTAGGTATTACTGTCTTTTACATCCCTCCTGGTGACAGTACAACTACGCTGGAATATGTCTTACATTGGATATCCATAACAATCCCACAAGAAAAAAATATTACTAGGTGATGGATGTCAGCATCATTTGGTTGGACATAACCACTAACTCTCCTACATCACACCACAGATACAGTGTCAGATTCTCTCAATGACCAACTCCCAGTCTATGCAACCAGACATCTCACACATCTGCTTAAACTGCATGTTTGTAAAACAACGCGCAACCTGTCAAAGTTTAACCCAGAAATATTTATTACTACCCTATCATCTATTACATGGAACATCCTAAAAATCCTCCCCTTAGATGATGCTATAAATTATTGCAGTACAGCTTCCTAAATAGCCTTGCACCTCCTAGAAGGAAAAGACTGAAAACAAATCATGCGCTTTGGCTATCCAAAAAGATTCGAATGCTAATGCAAGTTAGAGAGGAAGGATGAAAAGACTGGCAAAAGTATAAAACACCGCAATGTCTCGAAAACCTGAATGCTCCACAGTTGTACTAAAAAGCATATAAATGAAAAAAAAACAAAAAAAAAACAACTACACTGTAATGACTTTCAGAATAGTAAACACACCCCTAAAAAATTCTGATCAGCCATTTAAAAAAAAATCCTACATCCTGGCCAAAAATTCAACCCTAACCCTGTCCCAGTAACTCACCACTCAAAACTGCAATATAATTTAACTCTTATTTCATATAT
Organism: Protopterus annectens; assembly: GCF_019279795.1. Taxonomy (NCBI): domain Eukaryota; kingdom Metazoa; phylum Chordata; order Ceratodontiformes; family Protopteridae; genus Protopterus; species Protopterus annectens. The sequence goes on along the minus strand of NC_056735.1, from coordinate 1,626,475,661 downwards.
AAGTATAGTGTTCCTAACCAAAGATGCCCCAACATCTAATCCCGACCCTGCTCAACAACCACCTATCATCACATCTTATTTTATCTTTAACCCTGTGTCCACATCCTGTATAAAACTAAGCTTCCAAGTAAGTACCTTAAAATTGCAGCTGAAAGCATTGCCTGTCCTGTCTTAGTCCTCATAAATAGACCAATCCAGGAAAATCAAGTTCCCTCTCTCTGGAAAAAAATGTATACATCCTCTCTCTCTCTCTCTGTATACAAAAGAGGAAGTTCAGCATGCATTACTAAATTTAGACCTGTAGAAGTTTTATCCCCTTTTCCAAAATACTTGAAAAATGTATTCAAGAATAATAGCTAAACTATCCCCTGCAGGAAGAACTCCTATCCTCCACACAACATGGCTTTCATCCATCCAATAGTCAGTAATATTTTCACATTGTCTAATTTGGTATAAATATTTAAACTGTAGAGGATGTGTATTATTTTTGAAGACTGTAAAATTGTTGTTCTTAAAATGTTTTTGTAATAGTTTGGAGCTTTTTTCCGTGGATCTTCACAGAAAATGGGCACCTACCCAGTAGGACTTTCTTGGTAATGAAATGTAAATAAATAAGTAAATCAGTAAATGAATGGTTCATCTCCCAGGCCCCTGCTTGTAAATATTTAACCTTCCAATCCCCTGCTTACACTCCCAAGAATACCAAAATTTGTCAGAGATTTGGGATTTGTGGCTTGGCTTAAAAAGACCCCAGTGGTTACTAGCCTACTACACACCCATGAACCTACATTGCCTTAACTTTATATTGATTTTAAGTCATCAATAATGTAACTGAAATAGGTAATCGCCCTTTCATCTTTTTGCAAATTAACAGTTGAACCGCTAAGAGACTGAGTCCATGCAAAGAGGTAGTCTGTAGTCTAGAATTTCAAAGTTATAGTTCTCATAGCTTTTACATTTCTTTCTTACGAAATCTCATGAAATTATAAAACTTAATAGTTCTGTTTTATTAAATTAAGGATGGTGTGGGCATAGCACTAAAAACTATGCCTCTAGGAAAGTTTTTAAAGCAATAGAGCTAAGACCAGACACAAGTGTTTGGTATGTTCAAGAAACTAATTACAAATGCTCCAACTTTAAAAAGGATGATGTGAGTAAGCCAGATGTGTTGCACATAGCTGCCAGACAGAATGGTACCTGTGTTATGATCATACAAGAGAAAACTCCAGGTCCCTATGGGTCAAGATTATTTTTTAAAAATGTTTTTTCTCCCTGCTGACCATCTAGCTCCACCACTGATTGGTTGTGATCATACAAGATAAAACACCAGGTGCCTATGGGTTAAGCTCATTTTTAAATGTTTTTTCTCCCTACTGCCTGCCGATCATCTATTCCCACAACTGTCTGTCTTCATCCAACTAGGTAACAGCTGATTACACATTCACACAGTCATTGTTTTTTTTTTTTTTTTTTTTTGCTCAGCCACATCACTGCAGAAGTGTTCTATGGTCTTGCAATTTAATTTGCATCCTCCTGAACACACACACACACACCCTGATAGTTACATTTACCAGCTTGGAATTGTCAAGCTCATGTCTCTAGTCTTAAAGCTGTTGTAAACACGCAAGCCTCGATTTGATTGAAGCAACTGGCTGACCAGAACCACCATCTCCTCTCCCTCAGGATTGGTGACTTAGTGTGAGCCACTCACTCCAGTCCACCCCTACTAGCTATTCCAGCACCCAGGCTGCTAATTGATCAAGACTATTTGCAGAAGGAAATAGGTTAAGACAGAAAAGGAGTTGCTATCAATAGTATATGGATGAGAACAATTCCATAAATGTCTGTATTAAACATTTAGAAATAAACAGATCACAGACTTATGTAGAATAAATTCAGTCTTTGTACATGGCTTCTCCAAAACTACAGAGGGTATTACTTCATGTCTAGAAGTATAATCTAAAAGTGATAAACAGACCAGGCAAGAATTGTACGTCATCTACGTTGAGTGGAAAGCAACAATCACATTAAGAAAGAACTATATATACCAGATTATGTTGAATAAAGCAAATTTACCAGAGAAATGTACTAGAAAATTAATTACAAATTAACACTGCAGTTATCAAAAACAGAAAAAAAACAAAGAATTTCTGAAGGGCACTGATACTAATTTAGAAATTATTATTAGTACTTTATCTGCTATAGACTCCTTTATGGAGATCTGTGTCTAGACTTTTGAATTGTGAATGATCTGACTCTCTCTCTGACCTATTCCGTCACAGAAGAAATAGGTTTTTAAATACCTGGTTAAAGGAACTAAACCATCATCGACAGATAAATAAGACCATGTTGGAGTTTTTTAAATGTTTTTTCTCCCTACTGCCTCTGGAACTGACTTCCACTACATGTCAAGCAAGAGAGTAGCACCCTTGCTACCTTCAAGATAACCTACATTATTGGATGGAGTACATTTTTGAATATAGGCTATACTTGTAATGGTCTGCAGACTGACTGCCAAGCACCTTTCTATGAACCTTTGTAGACTTGTATAGCTTACCCTTTGCTCAGTCCTCAGCTCATTAACATAAGTACCTGTACTGTGTTTAGCACCTTCTGCTCTTGTAAGAAGCAAAGGTCTAATTAAAGACAAATTCTTTCTGAGCTGGTATTAATAATTTATTTAATAACTGCTTTTTTGTCTGTCTTTTCTTCATGAAAAGTAAAATAGTTACAGAAGTGCAGCACACTGGACATCCTCAGATTTTTCAGCTAATCCAGTTGCAGCAAGCAACACACTTTTTTGAGCCAAATTTCACAGTTTTTTGACAAATTTTATGTAGTGAAAACTCCACGGTGGTTGCAGCTGAGACATTTTTCTATTAATAATTCTACTTCATTTTTAATGCAGGTAGTCTTGAAAGAATATCTAGTTCATCACTTCTGCAGATGTATTTATTTATTTATTTATTTACTGGCATTTGATTACTGGGAATGTCCAACTGGTGTAGAAACCCATTTTCTGCGTAGGCCACAGGACAAAAGCTCCAAATTGTTACAAAACATTTTAAGAACAGTAATTTTACAGTCTTCAAAAGTAAAACGAAAACATCTGCAGTTTAAATAATTATAACAGATTAGACATAATATAAAAACATTGATTAAGAATCGATACAAGTTATATGACAATTTAATATTTAGAGAAATTCTAGACAGTCTGTAGAGAAATTAAAGGTAACTTAGTCTAATACAAACAGGAATTACAATATGAAGCGAGGGAAAACAGGTTTATGGTATATTAAAAGAGAGGTCAGGGGAGAGAATTTGATAGAAGTAAGGAAGTAAGTGAAGAAGGGATAGTAAGGAAGTATAAGGAAAGAAAAGGTACGTGTTCACATTTAGGGATATACTTTATCCCAGTATAAATTTCACTGGTCTGGTACCATGTATTGTCATGTTAAGAGGCATAGTAAATGACACACACAGACAGAAGGTTATGATGTACCTCCTTGAGGTCTGTTTTCCATGTCATTTCTCTTGAACATCTGTATACCACATGACTTGCAAATTGCTGTAGCTAGCTGCAAGCCTTAAGGTACTATATACCTACATCCTTGGCATTCCTTCGAAGTCATTATGAGTAAAGTGGCCTTTCTCACCTTATGTTCATACACTAGTCATATGTTAAAAATGCAGTGACCTCTTGGGACAATTCTGTGTATACATGCATGAGGCTTATGCTTATTCACATCCTGTGTCTGCCTCAGTGATTTGAGTATATACCAGACAAAATATAACAGCATGATTGCAACAAATCACATACCAATATTTTGAAGGACAAACTTGTTGAAAAAAAAAACGCAACTTATGAGGACACTATCTAGTGAGAAGGAGAGTTCTACATTCTCGCTTCTTGCAGGGGACTGTAGCCTCAGGCACAAGTTGTTATGGTGGGTGCTTGACACTGTAGAGGAGGTATCAATTGATTCCTTGGAGTCATTTTCAACACTAAAGGACGGTCAGTCAATGTTTCTGTTGGGAACTGCAGCAAAGAGCTAGCATTGTTATTTGCTACAGTTTCACAAAGGTGTTTAACACAGCAAAGTGCTATTATGTATACTATATATACGTACTAACGTATTTTTTTATTAACTCTCAAGTAGAGATGTTCTTCATTCCACATTGCTGCAGTCCTAACTATTGGGTAGTCCGCTGTCCAGTCGGCCCGAATACCAGAGTATATGGCTGACGTCGGTCAGGGCGCATTAGACTGACGTCAGTACGTCAGGGTACTAATGCGCATGACCGACGTCATATCCTCAGTCTTTTTTGCCGCATGGTCCGATGCAGAAGCAGTTTTGCGTTCTGAAATTTTCTGAAGTCGGAGTTTCAGACCGAATCAGAGTTGGCTAAGTGAACATTTTGGTTTTTTCTTGCCTCAGTATTTTACCGGATGTCAGAAAAAGTGAATAACTGTATTTCTTGTGGGAAACAGATACCTCATAGGGATTACCATACCTTGTGTATACCTTGTTTAGGGCCTGAGCACGACGTTGTTGGATGCCGCTCTTGTGCTAGGTTTAACAAACGCACTATTAAGAGAAGGTTAGACTGTGCCAGGTTAGTGTTTGGGAAGCGTTAATTATAAAATGCCGCCGGATGCTCCGGCGGACAAAACAGCGAAGCCTAGGGTTGATGAACCGCAGTCCGGACGTCGGTTCTTTAGAAGGCTCAGTGGAGCCAGAGGTTTTGCCAGGAGTTTCTTTGGAGTCTCAGGCAGAGACTTTACTGTTACAGGATGTGCCTTCTCAGGAGGTAGGCCAGGCTGAGGGGGCTTCTCAGGTAACTGTTCTTCCCTCTCTTCCCAAGGTAGTTAGAGCCTCTCCTTCTGTTTCCAAAACTTCTTTGAGAGGTAGGCCAAGTTTAGCTTCAGTGGGGGCTTCTCCTAGCACTTCAGGTTCTGTGCCTAAGAAACATATGCTTAAAATGGCAGAAGATTTGATTACTATGATTAGAGGTTCTATGCCCCCTTCTGATAAGAGGCCTAGGGTGGAACCTGAGTTTGATAGTTTTGAACAGTGTTCAGAGGCTTCTGAGTCTTCTGGAAGTTTTGCAGGAGTATCCTCCTTATTCTGATTCTGATGTGGATGATACCACTCCTACAGCTTCTCCTCCTGAGGATTTCTCATTTTCAGAGACTCTGCATTCCATGAGGGAGCACTTTAAATGGGAAGGCCAGGATTACTCTGATTCCAGGAAAAGGCTTAGGGAATTCTTGTTTTACCCCAGCATAGGCCCTTAGCTATACCTCCTGTGTTGAATGTGGTGGAAGATGTTTTTGCAGAGGCTTCCCTGAACCCTGATTCTTTGCCTCCTGCTCCTGTTAAACCTGATAGGTACTATAGGGTGCCTGAAGCTCATAAGTATCTTTTTAAGAGTCCTAGGGCAGACCCGGAAGCTGTTTCTCAGGGACCTAAAGGTGTTAAGGCCTCTGTGGTTAAAAACCCTGTTCCCACTGATAAAGAGGCAAGGGCTTTGGATAGATGGGGAAAGAAAGTGTATACTTCTTCCACTTTAGCCATGAGGGCGTTGAATTGTCAGTTTCACATGCTAAAATATCAAAATTATCTCCTTTCACAACTGAAATCTAAGGTGGATGCTTTGGCGGAAGGTATTGAGTGTAAAGAGTTGCTGGATTTAGTTCATGTGTCTGAACAAGTGGGTAAGCATTCCTTGCAATGTGGTTTTGATGCTGTACAGGCCTCCTCGAGGGTGGCTGCCACTAGTTCTGTTCTTCGCAGGCATGCCTGGTTGAGGGATCAGAATTTAGCTGAGCATGTTAAGACAAGGATTTTGGATGCTCCTTTACAGTCTGATGTGTTGTTTGGTTCGCCTGTGGAAGCAGTTTTAAAGAAAATGGAGGACAAAGCTAAGTCTATGCAAACTGTTAAAGATTTTTTGCAGGTGCAGCCACCGAAGTTTAGTAGAAATTGGCCTACCTAGGGATGGACATATCCTGCTTATGATTCCCAGTCTAGGGGTAGGTCTAGACATGGTAGGGGCAGAGCTCAAGGTTCTTTTAGGCCTAGAACAGGAGTTCACCTGCTCAGACTTCTGGTGAGGGCAGGGTCAGTCCTTTCAAACAGACCCAATGACCTGCCTTTTCAGCTGCCAGTAGATTCTCGCCTGGCAGCTCCTTTGGGAGGAAGACTGTCTCTTTTCAAAGAAAATTGGGATTTAATTACTCAAGACAGATGGGTGTTGGATATCATTCACCACGGTTACAGGTTTTATTTCCATACATTGCCCCCTTTCAAAGGCATGCCAGACGTTCCTCCTCCACAAAGGGAAGAGGCTCACAAGCAAATTTCTCTGTTACTCCAAATAGGGGCCATTCAGCCAGTCCCTGTATCAGAAAGGGGCCTAGGATTTTATTCTCGCCTGTTCCTAGTACCAAAGAAGGGGAACACGTGGAGACCAATTTTGGATTTATCTATCCTCAACACTTATCTGGACATTCCCAAGTTCAAGATGTTGACGTTACAACAGCTTTTACCTCTGCTGGGCAAAGATCACTGGATGGTAACTTTAGATCTCAAGGAAGCTTACCTTCATGTGCCTATAAGACTAAGTTGCAGGAAGTATCTGCGTTCGAGCTGGAAATTCTCATTATCAGTTCTCTGCATTGCCCTTTGGCTTATCTACTGCCCAGAGTATTCACAAAGGTTCTGGCTCCAGTGATAGCTTACTTCAGGCTGAAAGGAATTCAAATCTATCCTTACTTGGACGACTGCCTGATTCTGGCTCAAGAAAAGGAAGACCTTCTACAGCATCTGGAATATGTTATAGCAGTGCTAAGATGCCTAGGGTATTCTGTGAACGAAATAAAGTCCAGTCTAGTACCCTCTCAAGACATGTGCTTTCTGGGTGTGAGACTGAATACAGCAGCCCAGATGGCCTTTTTAACCCCGGACAAACAAAAGAGTCTATCCCTTTACTTCCATCAACTATCTCATCAGTCCGTGCTGACTGCAAGGACAGTCCTTCAAGCATTAGGGTTCATGGCATCTTGTATTCTGGTGCTTCCCAATGCCAAACTGCATATGAGGAAGCTGCAATGGTATCTCAAAATGTATGGACACAGCACTGCCAGGATTTGGACACTGTCATTCAAATAATACCTTGCCTTCAAAAGAATTTTGTGGTGGGCTCAGGAATGTCACCTAAACAAGGGACTCTCTGTGACCCGGCCAGAGGCGAGTCAGATTTTAACGACAGATGCCTCGGACATTGCTTGGGGAGCTCATCTAAATGGAAAGTGGATACAAGACAAGTGGCCTGCCAGACTACAGCATCTACATATCAACATGAAGGAGATGTTAGCAGTCCAGTTTGCATTAATGGCTTTCAAGGAGTTACTTCTTCCAGGGCAGGTGTTGATTCTAACAGACAACACAACTGTCATGTGGTACATCAACAAACAAGGGGGAACACATTCTTATCCTCTATGCAGGCAAGCAATGATTTTATGGGAGACTGCGCTAAGCCTGCAACTAACTCTTCAGGCAAGGTTTCTGCCGGGAGCACAGAACTCCTTAGCAGATGTGTTAAGCAGACAAATCATGGATCCCCACGAGTGGAAACTGGATCTTCATGTATTTCAAAAGTTGACAGTGTCCTGGGGAACTCCAGACATAGATCTGTTCGCTTCTCCACTGAACCACCAGCTGCCAAAGTTTTGCACAAAGAGGTTTCATCACACAGCTTGGAAAGTGGATGCTCTTTCTTTCAGTTGGAAAAATCTTCATGTGTATGCGTTTCCACCTCTGCCTCTTCTTCCAAAGGTGCTTCTAAAGGTCAGACAAGACAAGCCAAGGATGATTTTAATAGCTCCAGATTGGCCTCGCAGCATTGGTACCCATTACTGAGGAATCTGGTAAAGAAGCCTCCATGGCCTTTACCCTTGATTCCACATCTGTTGTCTCAGAAGGACGGTCGTCTGCTCAATGTCAAGCTTCATTCTCTTCATCTAACAGCCTGGCATATTCTGTTTTGAAAGACAGCAGGTCTCAACTTCCTCAACAAGTTTTAAATGTGATTATGGAAGCCAGAAGACCTAGTACAAGGAAAGTGTACGCAGAAAAATGGAAGAGATTTTTATTTTGGACTGCAGCAAAGAATTTGGAGATTTCAGAGCCTAATTTGAGTGTGGCTCTTCAATATCTTACTGAGTTATTGGACAAAGGTTTGTCTTTCTCTTCCATTAAGATTCATGCTGCAGCAATTTCAGCTCACTATGATTGTGACCCACCATTGTTTTCACATCCTTTGTTCAAGCAATTTCTTAGAGGGGCAAAGAATATAAGACCCTCACGTAGAGCTCCTACTCCTGCTTGGGATCTCAATTTTGTGTTGGAGAAACTTACTCTACAACCTTTTGAGCCTGCAGCTACTGCTGAACTGAAATACTTGTCATGGAAGACTGCTTTTTGTTGGCCATTACTTCTGCAAGAAGGGTTTCTGAGTTACAGGCCCTTATGGCGGTTGAGCCTTTTTGATTTTTCATAAGGATAGGGTATCATTTACTAATCCTTCCTTTATGCCTAAAGTGGTTTCTAGTGTGGCTTTAAACCAAACTATTCATTTGCCTACTTTTATGCAGATCCCCAAAATAAAGGGGAAAAGATTTTGCACACTTTAGATGTACACAGGCAATTATTATTTGAGCAGGACTAAGGATTTTAGGCAGTCTCAGCAGTTGTTTGTTTCTTTTGCTTTGAGTTCAGGGCAAGCCTGTGTCAAAACAAACTATTTCTAGGTGGATTGGGTTTTGCATTGCATTCTGTTATTCCCATCATGGCAAGGAGATTCCAGCTGGGATTAGGCCTCATTCCACTAGGGCTACTGCCACTTCAACAGCATTTCTAAGGGGTGGCAACTAAGGATATTTTGGAGGCAGCTACTTGGAGTTCAGTGCATACTTTCTCTAAGCATTATCACCTTCCTCTCTACTCTAAGTCTAGGGCTGGTTTTGCCACAGCTATTTTGCAAGGCATGTTGTCAGCTCCTGCTTCTTTATGATTTGCCAGCCTCCCTTACCTCTGCTTTGGGATTCTACCCAATAGTTAGGACTGCAGCAATGTGGAATGAAGAACATAGTACAGTTTTGTACCTACCATAAATGTAGATGTTCGAGGATCCACATTGCTGCAGTCCAATACCCTCCCTCCTTCCCTCTGTGTTTAGGGGTGGTTGTGTAGGTGCGGTTATATGCTGATATTTTTATATATATTTTTGTATATATTGTACATATTTTGGTGCAGGTATATTGGGCCTTGTCTTTTTAGGGTCTTCTGACATCTGGGGCAAGAAAAGACTGAGGATATGACGCCGGTCATGCGCATTAGTACCACTGACGCCAGTCTAATGCGCCCTGACCGACGTCAGCCATATACTCTGGTATTCGGGCCGACTGGACAGCGGACTACCCAATAGTTAGGACTGCAGCAATGTGGATCCTCGAACATCTACATTTATGGTAGGTACAAAACTGTACTTTTTTCTCTGTCCTCAATTCTGAGAGGACATTTTTTCATCCTCGATTTCAAATTGGAGGGGGGTGGTAGTGTCAGATGGGGCATTGCTCAGCTCTCCACGCAGCTAAATCATCAACTATTACAAAAAAAGCATGAAAATAAATCAGTTGCACACAAAAATGAGGCAACTACTACTTAAAATATATTTTACTTTTCTCCAATGTACAATAGAGCAGAGTATTTATACACAGTTTGCCTCAAAGAATCATTGAAATGTGCAGCTATGAATTTATGTGGTACTCCTTCCTTTTCCAATACATTGATGTACAGTATCTTAACATTGTCCAGATGCTAAAATTTAACTGTTTCACTGGTCTATATAATTGAAAACCCCGCGGTGGTTGGTGCTGCGGTAGCGTTGTCGGCTCAGTAAGACGCTGTCTGGTTCGATTCTCAGGTAGAGCGTCTTCTGCGTGGAGACATGCGTGAATGGACGTACCTTCGTTGAAGGTTGTGCGTCAGGGCTGGTAACTCGGCATGTAAAAATCAACTTCCAATCATTAGCGGACTGGAGTTCTGCTGTGGCGACACCTAACCGGGAAAAGCTGAAAGACACAACAACTGGTCTATATACTTGAGGGTGGTAGGGAATAATGTAATGGATGCTATGTAGTATGAAAGCCTTAGATTTCATCTCCCAACTTGCCTCCAGATAGAGCAAATAAGAAATTAAATGAATGCCCCTATGCTTGAGGCTCGTAGGTATGCGACAGTATCAACATTTAAATGTGAAATTGTTCTACACATTAACTTTTCAAATGTATGTGCTTTAGGTTTCACTGAAAGTGTGCTGAGTGAATGGAAAGCTTACCCAAAGAAGATAATAGGACTGAAAACACAGAAAGAATTCATGAGTGCATATGACAGACATAAAATAATTCTTACAAGAGATGGAAGAAAGACGTACACTGTTAAGTAAGACCTGCATATTATCCAGTAGATGGAGAAACAGTGGGAGCAGGTAGGCCAAGTCTGACGTGTCTGCCTTAGTCAGAATCAATGTTAGGATGATTCTTTTTATCTGTGTTATTCAACCCATTTTCTGCAGACATGTCAGCACATCTGAGGGAAAACTGGCTTTTTTGTATGTCAAAACGTCCTGTGAAAACAGCTTCCTGCTGAAATATCCAACAGAGAATCAGCCATTTTCTTTGATTCAGTGAGGATAACAGCACCACTTAGGGGTTTATGGTTTCATAGTCCACTGCAGCAATAGAAATCATCTTACTTGAAGTGCTGGAGGTGCTGATTGACTTAGTGTTTATCACTACCAAATTAAAACTTTATTTTACACACATCTGTAGTGCCTCAACTAAGTCTTCAAGGAGTAAAGAATGAAAAAAATCAATATGTATATGTGTATATATATATATATATATATATATATATATATATATATATATATATACACACACACAATAAAAAAATCCCATCAATTAAGAAACAGACAATAAAAAGTAAAACCTAATTAGCATTAAAAGATAAACATTTAAAGAACAAATTTCTTAGCGCATTTGGTATAAAAAAATCCAAGTACATTTAGTGTAATTTGGTGGGTTTGTCATTTGTTACTGTGTATTATTTACCTGCTGTGTGCTGTTTATGGCTTCATGCCAGATTAACTTTTAAGGTTGAAGTTAAGGGCATTAGGGAAAGCTTGACGTTGTCTTCTTCCTTTTATATGATTTGACATTGCTCAGAATATTGCATTAACCCCTCAAACCATTGCAGTACTAGACCACTACAAGACCTGAATATGTTTTCCGTTTGTGTGTTTGCTGTTCACATGCTCTGTAAAATGAGATAATGAGTTGGAAGCAGAAGTGCTTGGCGCAGACCATGGGGGCAGCATCGTGCTCACTTTCATTTTCTGCAGCCCCGATTAGGAGTTTAAAGGACAATTCCACCTTCTCCTACAGTTTAACTCATCTCTAAGGCTGCTTTTCTCCCTACGGTATGCTTCCAGTATTGTGTAGGTACCTTAAATCTGCTTGTACTTAATAACATTTTCATTTTCTCACTTCTAAGCTTAACTTCTCACATAAGTTGCAGAAGAATTTGTCTATGTTTGCATGACATACCAGACACACAGACATTTGTAGTCATCTTAGGCTGCTGTAAACATGACAGAGAGGTGTGAAACTGCTTTCCATTGTATTTATTGCAGAGAGGAAGAGAACTTACACTGATTCACAGCTGTTTCCAATGTAGCCATGCCTTTCATAGCAAAACAGAGCAATTAGATCAGTCAGTGGTTCAAAGGCAGTTGTCACCTCTTTTGACAAATTTACATAAGAAGCATCGTGGTATTGAAACACTAAGCGTTAAACTTTTAAGTGCTTTATACTACTTTACATTTTAAGATGACTTGAATGTAACATCAAAGATGTCTGTGACATTTAGAGAAAAGTCAGAAAATATTTTTTCTTGTAAAGTATCAGCACATTTACTGAAGTGTACTGGGAGGAGTCTGTCAATTCAGCTTGGACTACAGAATGATACTTTGAACAAAGGCCTGCAGTTTAGCAACTGTTTTGCTTGCAGCTGTATAACTCCTTAGTATAACTATAAAACAAGCCCTGAGAGACACACACAAATGAGGGCCATTCAAGGAATAGAAGAAGCAGTCCTGTTACAGACCGTATACAAGATGAGTGACTGACATTCCCATTATATGTAAATGGAATGGGAATACACCATTACTTCCTTATGTGTAGCATGACTTGTATAAAGCAGATTTGAAATGGATTATGGGAAAGAGAAAGGCTTGAAGAAAAATAAGATCACATTGATATGTCAAGCCCCATTGACAGATATTTTGCAGAAAACATATTAAAATTCTATAAATAGTCAGAATTATTTTGACATGTTAAATAACTCGTAAAACAGAGATAGAGTGAAAAAATATATATATTTTTTTTAGTTCTAAGGCAGAGTTTTCCTTTTAATCCTCACACTGCCTCCATGCTTGACCGTGAGCTGTTGTGAATACATAGGGTTATTTCTTGTCAGACTTCTGGTCTTTTTTTTTTTTTTTTCAAAATACTTTTTATTACGTCAGACTTCTGGTCTTTTAACAGATTTGTTTGAACATTATTCTAGTTACCACTGTCCCAGCTGATGGAAACAGTCAAATAGCTTGCAAAAGGATACATCTTCCAGTCTCCCTACTGTAGAGGCTAAGCTGGCAAAATATATTATTTACTAATAAATGAAGGATGGCACACATTGTTTTTTTTTGTGTATATTTAATGGCCAACTAGGATCTTTTCTTGCAGTAATCAAGTTTATTTTCTCCTGTTTCTTGTATTGTATTCCATTCATTCTTAAAAGAAATGAAGGCTTCACAGCTGATATATGGGATACACTTCTGTGTCGATCTTTCATTGTCTTCATTTAGGATACTGTACATATAGCTATGAGCACCTTGAACAGGTTGCTTTAGCCTTAAATCTGCTAAGCTTCTTTTTCTCCTTAACCGGATTCTGAGTACATTAAAAGTTTCAGATGCCTTTACAGATGTAGTGCTTTCTTAGCCCTGGATCTTGATAACCCATGCAACCAATAGCATTTACTTTTACATAAAAGCCAGTGTGCTCTGAAGTCTCCCCACTGGGACCCTAATATCCATGTATCACTCCTACCTGCCTCCTCTTAAGTAACTGTGCTCTTATGGTTACATATGGCAGTCAGTGTCAGTCTCAGTGACTGCACTACTTATATACTTCCAGACTGTTAAACAGGCCCAAAAATGCCTGGGGCTTTCTAAAGGAACAAATCCTTGGCAAACAAGTCAAATGTGAGCTTAGTAATTTTTCTCTTGGCCTTTTTTTACTAACATTTTTTTAATTTCTGTAAGTTTTTATTTAGTTATTACATTTGCTAACTGGGTAAGCAAATTGGTCCATAGATGCTTTTCAGCCACAACCTGGGCAAAGAAGCCAAAGATCACAAAAAAAAAAAAAAGCCATAACAAAACTTTCTGTTGTATCTGTTTTTGGGAAGGGGGTACAAGTTAAAGAATTTAGATAGCACTGCTGTAGTTTTCTGTAATGTTTTACTTGTGAGAACAAAGTTACTAATCCATCCCATTGCTGTTGGTCTTTTGGATGTTTTTAATTACAGGCAGTCCTCGAGTTACAGACATCCGACTTATAGACAACCCATAGATAAGAACGGCTGCCGCAATGTTGGAAATAACGTGAAAATAAATAAAAATCTTTAAAGTTCAAATCTTACCTTACAATGAAGAATTATGTTGTACTTTCCTTCTCCTTGTTTGTGAAACTGTTTGCTTGTGTTGTTAGAGCAGTTACTTCTGCCTTCACATTGAACAAGAGATCTGATTGGTTAAGAGATTACTGTATTGGTGATCTGATTGATCAAGACCACTGTCTTGTACAGTACAGTATTGAAGCAGTTACTGTACTGCACAGTAGAATTGGCAAATGACATTGTGGATCACTAGGGTTTAGGTGACAGTAGGAGGTCTGAAAGTTCAGGAAAGAGTGGAAAACATTTCTGGGTGATGCCTGTAGTACAGAAATGTGAAGTGAAGCTTAAAAACAGGCAAGTTTAACGTATTTTTTTTGTATGGAACGTTCTACTGTACTGTACTGTATTGCAGTACAGTATAGCAGAATGTTCCATGTCTGTTTCAACTTAAATACAAATCTGACTTAAGAACAGACTAAAAAAATGGATCTTGTCCTTAACCCAGGGACTGCCTGTACCCTTTCAGATTCCCTCAAATGTTTCCATTCCCTCTACTAAGGGAACAGTTTGGTAGTGGCCTTTGTATTATATCTATTACTGTCATGTTCTCGGCAAAACCACGGAATGAAAAGATCTTGATCATGATACTCTCGCACTTTCTCCTCATGCTACTTACTTTCCTGATTTTATTTCTGTAGACACCGTCAGCCACCTCATCTTGTACTATTTCTGATAGGGTTTCTGTTCATTACTGAGTCTCAAAAACATTTCATTTTTTTTTTGTTTTTATCTTGATTCACTCTGCATCTCCAGATGTAATTTAAAGTAATCTAAATGTTGCTTGAATTATTCCATCTGCATCTGTGTGACAACTACCAGGTGGTTACCAAACTCATTAGTGTGCACTTTATATTCCTCTGTAACTGTTATTTTCCTTCTTGTTCAAGTCTGCATGTTGGGATCGTTTTTAACCTGCATTTGTGGCTTAACTGGGCAGAAGACGTCTTTCTGAATTGCACAAAGTGCATTCTAATCAACTAAAGCATGCCTTTCTCTATGTAAAAAATAAATAAGTAAATAAAATTACAGCAAAACTACAGTACAGATATGCTATGTTTGGTCTGCAAAGTAAACAGGCTACCATGCAAATATTGATCTGATTCTGAAGCCCCTCAGCAGCAGGTAACTGTTAGGATTTCCTAGTGTGATATCCTACCTTGATACAGTACGGAATTTTCTCAAGCCTCTCTAATTGAAACCTGCCGGCCTCCTGCCTGTGCACATTATGATGTCTTGAAATAGTTTGAAAGATATGGACACTCCTTGTGAACCCTAGTCCTTTTCATCTGTTTGTATGTCTGTGAACCCTAGTCCTTGTGCCTAAGTTGTATCACACTTCTAAATGTCCCAGTCATAATATCACCATCCAGGACCTGCACTACCACTGTTTGCACTACCCGAGGAAAGGTCCACCATGTGAAAAGCTGTCACAAACACTAGCACTTTAAACCAGTTACCCACATAAGAAGCTGTGAGAAGCTTGAGGCTTAAGTTACTCTGAGGAGGTGACTTCTTTGAAGCAGGGCAGCTCTGGGACTGTTTGCATGAATTTGAGTCAGTGCTGGGCAAACATAAGAGTGTAAGTGATCAGGAGACCAGGCACTGGCTCAGGCCTTCCATCACAAAGTGCATCCCTTTGATGGCCTCTGCCTCCTCATGTGCTGACCCTCTCTTCCATGACTAGTGAGGAATTGAGCTTTCACCCCTCACTGGCTAACGTTGAGAGGAGTTGACGTGTACTCCCAACAGTCACCTTGATGCTTCCTATGGTGTCATCACTGAGCTTTCCCCACTGGCACTTCCAGAGTTGAAGTGCACTCAGCCAGCCCACATGGGGTAAGTCCTTGAGCCCAACAGTGAAAGCTAATTGATCAAACACAGTGTCGAGGATTGTAATTCTCTTACCTTTTAAATACTAAGGAAGGCAGCCTTCGCAAATCTGAACTAAAGAATCTACAATCTTGCTATCACAAAATAGCCACGTTTGCCATGAATGTCCCACACAGGACTTACCACTGTACTGTGCTCTCTCAACTAAAATGGCTAGAACTCCCCAATCTCCTAGCTCACAAGTCACAACCACCTTATGACAGTCCACAAGTTAATTCACCAGCCCTCTAACTGTCCTGTCCTCTCCAGTCTTGTCCAACCCACTCTCAACCCCAGGACCCTCAGATCCTCCAATAAACTTATGCTAAAGGTCACCCTATCCCACAGTTATCACAGGGACTGTCTTTATTCCAATAAAGTTACCAAACCTTGGAATACTCTCCCTTCTACAGTTATTAAAAATCCACACCATCATGAGTTCAAACAACTACTTCTCAACTACCTTGCCAGTAATTGTCTCTGTTCCTGTCTAAACCCTGGTTAAATACACTTATGCTCATTCCACCCCCTTCCCACTGCTACAGCTTTCGCCCTGATTCCGTCTATTTAAACTTTTTCTTATTAACCCTCTTTGCTAACAGTGTTTTTGACACCACTGTTATGTTACTATATACCTAATTCCATTCTGCAGGAATCTCAAACATCTGGCCTAGGTTCATAGGTTAGTACTAAGCTAACTGCCCTTGTGAGCCATTTTAAGCCTTGGCAATTATCTCTTATGAGAATCAAACCCTGCACCTTGTGTTTGTAAGGTAAATACCTTAACCATTAGGCCACCACCCAGCAATGCTATTCTTGTGTAACTTGCAATTTATATATACCATATTATTTACTAGCCTGTAAGTATTATATGAGTGTTTTTAATTTCATATAATTACTGTAAACTGAATTATGTTGTTTAATTTCAAAAGAATATATTGTGCTGTTAATTTTTTGAGCTTTTCTCTGCAGGCCTCCACTGAAAATGGGCTCCTGGCCCAGTCGGACTTTCCTGGTTAACAAATGTAATAAATAAAAATAATAATAATAAAATTATTTGATTTCCCCTAACATTTCTGACAAAATATTCTGTAGGGAATTTGTATAATCTGCCAATTCATTATACCCCCCATAAAAAATTCCCAATGACCTCTCTCTTTCCCATCATGCCTCCAACATTTGCCTTCTGTCTGAGGAAAGATTCTCTGAAGTATACCTTGGGTATAAAATAGTTATCCAAATACTTCCAAGAAAAATGTTAAACCTTCTGTCTTTGTTGCATACTTGGGAGACATGCAGATGTCTTCCCATCGATTCTTTGTGTATTGCTTTTCCTTTCTTCCTTCCCAGTCTTTTCTTACCTCCTCTGATTCATTCTTGTAGTTATGCAGTATTTTGTTTACTACATTCATTTTTCCTTTTTTTTTTTTTTTTTTTTTTTTAACAGCAACTTCTGTTTTAGACTCAGCTAAAAACACTACACATGGGATGACATTATTCTCCCTGATTTGCTCACTTCACCATGGTAAAGAAAAGTTTGTGACCTTACTGTTATGCAGATAGGAAAATTCCTTTACACGTTCCCCTCTAATTCTGTTCCTCTTGGCAAAGTTCATGGCAGAAAGAGCAAGACTTATCCTCATTATCCTGCGATGTGGAAAATAATGTGGTTTCATTTTCTCATGGCCCTGAGAGTACATGAAGCTCTTCTGCTACGGCCAAGGAAGTCCTCCTTCACTTCAGAAGCTCATTCTGTTTGTTGACTCTGGGTCTGTTGATGGAAGTCTCTTAATTGACCAAAGCTACCAGAAAGCGATACACTGTCAAATGCATTCATCTAACTGGAAGAAACTTTTATGTGGGCAAATGGCTGTTTATTTTATTTTATTTTACATTTGCTGACTGAGCTAGTCCAACTGGAAACATGTCCATTTTTAGTAGAGGCCTGGTGAGATAAGCTCCACATTAAGCTAATGAAACAGGACAGCAAAAACTCAAAAAATATTTAAATACATTATTCATGAAGATTTTCATCAAAGAACTTAATTTTACAGAAAGTGACTACAGAGTTTAACAAAGCCACGCAGTACTATTTACATGGTAAAAGGTTTGACATCCAACATAAAGTATGTTAGGAAAGAAAGTACAGATTGAAATGAAGTATTTAGGTTGTCTTAAAAAGTATAACACTTAAAAAAATCAAGAAAGTTTGAATATATACACTTAAACAAATATTACACTCAAAGTGAAAAGATAGTTGGCCTATATACAAGGTGGAAAACCTGTGCTCACAGCAGAATGAATGTTGCAAAGAACATACTCCGTGATAGTTAATTGAGAGTAGGAGACTAAAATGGGAGTAAGGAAGGATTACTAATCCAACATTATGGGATTTGGGTGAGAGGTGTGCAATAATGTTGTACTGTGGAGTGTTAGTCAGAGTTAGTACATGGGCATAGCCATTGTGTTTTTAGGTGGACTTTTAGTTGCTTTTTGAAGAGTGGTCATGATGACAGAGATGCAAGTTTGCTGCGGAGCTTGTTTCAAATCTTCCCCACAGAATGTGAGAAAAGAGAATCATCTGCTTTGTTGTGGGATTTCTGGATGTTAACCAGTAATTTATTTTCTGAGCAAAGGGTAGTAAGATTTATGTATGGGGAGATGAGGCTAGAGAGAATAGGAGTATTACTAGGATGGTACAGAATCTTATGGGTGATGGTGAGTTGTTGAAATTCTAGCTGGTTTTGCAGATCTAGCCATCCTAGCTGTTTGAGATTTAGACAATGGCAAGTTCTAAATGGGGAGCCAGTAGCAAATCTGGCAATATTGTTATAAGAAGTAGTCAGCTTATTAAGGTTGCTTTTGGAAAGATTAGTATAAATGAAGGAGGATAGAGATCAGATGGTAAAGGCAATTGTAGTTCTGGCTTCAGGGGTAAGGAAAGGTTTTTATCCTATACAAGGAACCAAGTTTTCTGTTTACTGTTTTATTAGTAGAGTTGATATGCGAGTCAAAGTTAAGGTTGTGATCAATTATTACACCTAAGAGTTTGGTAGTTAGGTCAGGAGCTATGATCGTACCATTGTTGGATGTAATAGAGAAATCTATTGGGGAGGATTTAAGAGTTGGAGTAAATAGCAATAGTTTTGTTTTTTTTTGGCATTTAGGAGGAGGCAACCTTGTTGGAACCAGTTTTCGACTAGGTTAAATACTGTTTGGGTGATGGATTGGAGTTCAGATGAAGAGGAGGCTTTACAAATCAGTGTGGAGTTGTCTGCATAGTGTATCAGGTAGATAGAGGTAGATTATACTAAGGTCATTAATGAGTATGGAGAAGAGTAGAGGTCCCAGGATAGAGCCTTGAAGGACACCAAAGGTAATAGGGAGATGTGTGGATAGGTTATTATCCCAAAGGACAGCCTGCTGTCTATTATATAAGTAGGACTTGAACCATTGTAATGCCTGTACATCAAGTGAGAGTGATTTGAGTATGTTAAGAAGTATTTGATGGTTAACCATATCAAAAGCGTTAGATAAGTCAATGAAGAGTGCAGAGGAGAGCGTGTTATTGTTACAATGTTTATTAATGTAGTCAGTAAAGGATAGGAGAGCAGTGGTGGTACTATGGAAAGGTATAAAACTATGATGACAGTCAGCTAGAAGGTTATTTTGGAGAAGGTGGTCAAGAAGTTGTTGATGAATGCATTTTTCCATGATTTTGGCTAGAGGAGAAAGTAGGGCTATAGGCTGAAAGTTAGAGAGTTCAGTTGAGTTACCACCGTTGTGAAGTGGGATAATGTGAGAGATTTTCTAGCGATATGGAATGGAGCCTTCAGTAATGGTTCTATTAATTAGGATAGAAATGGGATAGGCAAGTACTTTTGCTGCAGTCTGAAGGTATTCAGCTGGTAGGAGATCAGCTGAGGGAGTACATGATTTAAGTTTATGAAGTAGAGTATAGATGAGGGATGTAGGAATCGGTTTTAAATGAAAGGTAGAAGGTATACCTGCTAGGGAGGATGAGAGGGTTGAGCTAACAGGTGTAGGGTGTTTGCTAGAGATTGGACAGTTTCAGCAAAAAAGGTATTAAAAGCATCAGCAATCTGTTTGGGAGTGTTAAGGGAGAGACCTGATGGGTTTGGTGTTTTGGAGTGGCCTTCTTGTTCTTCCTTCCCTCTGTCATTTAGTTTACAGATGAGCTACTGACATATCTCAAGCAGCTGTTTGACTTGGGTCATAGTTTTTCCATGGGGTACATGTTTCAGGCATCTTTGTACATCATCAGCTTGTGTGGAGCAGAAATGTTGTTCAGCACTGGCTGTTTAAGCAAGTCTATCTGCATCTTTATCTGCCTTTGAAAATCTGTTTTTGTCGTGGCACTTAAACTTCAAGACTAACTGCCTTGCCTATTTTTTGTGCATAGCAGCTGGTTCAATAACTCTGATTTTAGTCTCTTGCAAATTTTTTTTTTTCTGGGTAGCCATCATCTTTTTTTGATGAAGTCTGAATTGCATGCAGTTATTTGTAGAGAACCCTGTTCTGTTTTTTGTTAGATTGAGGTGTCCCATAGGATTTAACCCATTGTTTCTTCTGAAGCTATTTCTAAAATTCCTTAAGTCAGGCTGTTTTTTTGCATGGTTTCTGTCTAAGGACAAAAGCTTAGCAAGGTGCATGAACTGAGGTAGACAGATTAGTTGTTTGCGTCTTTCGCTCTGTATAAGTTGGAGCTTGCAGTGGGTCATGCTATCCATATGGATAACTTACTGCACTGTCTTTTGTCTTTTGTCTTTCTGGATAGTACCCACAATCCTCCTGCACATGGGCAGTCATCAGTAAATGCAATGTTTGGTATTGACTAGCATTTTCATGGTATTACATTGAGATGAAATGGCTAGGCTTAAAATGATGTCCGGGTCGATAGCCTAGTAATCTCCTATGATGTGACTGAACACTGTCCCTGCAAGATGCTACTGTAAAAGGACACTGCACCAGGAATGTTATTTCTTGGAAACAACAGAAAATAAGGAACTGTGCCAAGCTGAAGGCACCAAAATAGGAAATTTTAGTAGGCCAACTCAGCTGTTTGGAGGCATAGAGAAAAATAAAATTAACACATGCTGTCCAACCCAAAATTCAAAACAAAAGGAAAAAAATATATATATTTGTGCTCCCCTGCTACATATGTGTACTAACTCTGAGATCACACTACAGATGGAAAAAGGCAAACTTCTGCTCTATAATGTACTGTAATATCATACAACCAAATACCAGAAATTTTGATAACTGAATCTTTGAAGAATTTTATTGGTATTTCAAAGGCAAAGAACATTGTGATAGTTTGAGCCCTTGACAGATCCCAGCTATATCTGCATCCATGTGCGTTTACTTCTGTACTCTGCTGTTGCCCCACTAGTTTTTAGTTGTCCCGCCATGAGAATCATGCCCTTTTCCTTCCCCTGAGAGATGAGATCTGATTACGATTTTGCTCTTTATTTTATTTATCATTTGATTTTTTTTTTTAAACAAGAAACATCTTTATTAAATTGACTTCTGGTATAGACAATCATGCGTTTACTTAAATGAAAACAAACCATATTGATATATTTTCAGCTGCAAATGTTATACACCACCTATAATCTATCCAGTCATTGTCAGTTAAACATTGCACACCTCATTCATTTCCTGTCATCCCTTAAACCTCACCCCTCCTCCAAAACATTATTCTGCATGTATTCACACAATTCCCAGTTATTTCTATGGAATTTGCTCCAGCCCTTTTCTAAAGATCCCACTTCCAGTTGTTTTATCTCTGTTACTATATTCACTACTATTAATACAGTTGGTTTAGACTTTGATTTCCATCTTTTAGTTATTGCTTTTTTGGCAGCCATTAGAATTATCCTCGATAAAGCCTTATTATATCTAGGCAATCCCAATTCTGTATCATAGCTCAAAAAATAATTTCCTTGGGTACATCAATTTGTTCACCTAGTATTTCTGATACAGTAGTCTGCAGAGAATTTTTATAGTCTGCCAACTCATTACACTCCTAAAAATGTGTTCCCACTTGCATCTTTATTTCCCATTGCACTTTCAACATTTGCAATCTACCCGAGGAAAAATTCTTTGGAGTTTACTTGGGTTATACAAATATCTATGCAAACACTTCTAAGCAAAGATCCTAAATCTTCTAGACTTTGCATATTTGGGAGACATACGTATGTCCTCCCAGTATTTCTTTGTGAATTGCTTATCCAATCTCTCTTCCCAATCCTTTCTGTCCTCCTCTGATTGATTCTTGTAGTTATCATACAATATTTTATATACCCTGCTAATCATCCTTTTTTAACAGCAACTTCTGTTCTAGATTCTACTAAAAACTCTTACAAGTGCTGGTCTCTCACTTAGGATTCCCCTATTTCTTTCTCTTTGCCTGTACTGTGATATCAGTCCTTGATAGGGAAGGCAATCTCTAGCCTGTAGCCCAAGTAAATTATTGGTCTCTTCCCATTCTACTACCTTTCCATCTCTAATTATTTACTTTAATACTCTGAATCTTTTGACAGTTTTCGCCAATAAATCCCAGCCCCCTCTTGACCGTTCTCCTCCGTACCCCTATTTGCAGTAATCCTTTTGGGCAGAATTTCCTGTTTCCATTCCAGTGTTGGCTTAGTTGTTAGAATAGTTTCTGCTACTTTATGAATATAATATTCTGTATGGTTATTGTTATTCTCCTTAAGGATCTGCATCCAAAATCCCAGTCTGTCATTGTTTCTTCAGCTTCTCCCCTTTTTTATCATCATCTCTTTCGACTTTGAGTTACAGCTTTCTGTTTGTGCTCTAATAGGAGCCTTAACTGTGTAGCTCTGAAATATCCCTTCAAATCAGGTAAACCCAAAGCACCTTGTTCTATCCCACTTGACTCTTGTCCTCTTCCCCTCCTAGATAAAATCATTCAGCTCTTTATTAATTGCTATCCACAGTTTCTCCTCGGTTGATAAAAGTATATCTGACCTGTGAATGAAACTAAAGAGGCTAAAAACAGTTTCACCACTTGTATTTTGCTATCCTTATCCGTAAAACAGAACGTCCAGTTTCTTAATTTTTGTATTATCTTTTTTTTAGCCTCTTACTACATATCCTTAGCTGCTACAACACATTTATTTATTCTTTGTTGACTGGGTTACTCCCCCTAGGGTTTTAGGAGAGACTTTAGGTTTTGGTTATGGTGCAATGATAAGTGCTATGAGATGCAAGAAGCTGCATTCTCACTTTATCATCTCATCCAAAGGATGGCACACTGAGTGCAGCACTCCCTAATGCTATACTGCATATTAGCAATTTGGAAATTAATCCAGTTACCCGGATTTGGAAAAGAACCCAGAGTCTTCCTGACTTCTATCACCTGTTGAGCCACTGCCACTATCCATACATTCATGAAGTGTTTACTCCTTTTTGACCTAACATCTGCCCCCCCCAACAGCTGGTAGGAGTGTCCGATTATGCGGTGCCCAGCTCTGATGTCCAACATGTGCATGCTTGCTTCCAGACACTTGCAGTGAAAGGTACAGCACAATCAGCTTTGGCAGTACCAAGTACACAACCATGTGAATGTTGGCACTGCAGATAACTGGACCACCTCCTTCCCCATGGTGTATGTGAGCTGGCATTAGACAGTCACTCTCACCCCTCCTGGCTTCTCCACCACCACACTACATAATCAATCCCAGATCATCTGGGTCACAGTCGAGGAGTCATCCATTCATGCCACAAAACTAGCATTTATTAAACTTTTCCTTCCTGAGTTTTCTGTAGATTGTGTCATGATAAACAGTTCTTAGTTTAGAAACACTGCTGGAATCGTACTGTTTCCTCTTTTAGCCCTGTATTCCCAGTGCTGTGTTTGAGTTCTTTATACTAGTGTTCACAGAGATAGGAAAGGTAGCTGTTTTATGATGTGTTTAAGTTTAGGTGTTCCTTCCCACTCACATGCACGCTGAATGTGATGAGAGTTCTTGGCGCTGAAGAGCAGTGAACCAGTAAACTGAATGGCTTTATTAACTACTTAAGCTAATTTGTGTAGCATGTGAGCCTGTCTGCAAATTCTTGACATTTAAAATGTTTCCAGTTGCCATCAAATTTCTAAGCTATCAGGAACTGCGTGCTGCATTTAGCTAGTGATATTTGAAATGTTAAATTAATTCTGATTTAGATATTTGCATTTCTCTGCTTCTTTATTTTTAATCATCTGTACTTCACAAGTTAGAAGCTGGGGTTGGAGAAGGGAGGAAATACTGAGCGGAATGAAATTAAGAAATTCTTAAGATAATACTGATAAAGAAAATAGCTGTTTTCCTGCAGTATTTCTTCACTGTCTTTTGCTTTTCATTTTAGGACATTACAGCCAGAGAAGGGAATGAATTTGCAGACAGTGGGATTGATGGTGCTGCAACAGATGGCGATCTTCTGTGCCAGCATTCGAGTATTACCTCTTCTCCTTATTCTCCAACAACTACGAATTTCATTGGGAGTGACAGCGGTAGCAGTTCTGCTGGAGATGCAAGCCATCAAGGAATATATGAGAATTTCAGACGTGAGCTTGAAATGAGCACAAACAATGCAGAAAACTTGGAAGAAGCTGGATCGGCACTGAGTGATGAACAGAGCTGTAGCACGTGGAGCTCTCTTGGACACTCCGATATTCTGCTTTCCACAGCGCAGGGCACAGTTCGTAAAACAGGATCTTTGGCTGTGAAAAACATTTTGGTGCATAAGAAAAATAAAAAGGTTGAGTTGGCTACAAGGAGGAAATGGAAGCAGTACTGGGTTTCTTTAAAAGGTAAGTGCATTGCTGTCGTTTTCATGGTGGAGAATGTAGTAAGTGGTGTTCCCTTTTGATTACTAATAAAGAGAATAAACAGTAATCTGGGTGTGAAAGATGCTGACTTGTCTGGTGTGCTATTCTGTAAATTAATGGCAAAAAGTTGTATGCTAGATTATTAAGCGTGTGCGTGAGTCTAGGACTGTGTATTTTTATTTTTAGGATTGTTTGATTTAAAAGTTGGGGCCTACAGTTAACAGAAACTGAAAAGCTGTAGTAAAATACAGAACTGAAAGGTGCAGTATCCTTTTAGCACTAGGCCATCCCAGTTAGCTCAGTGGACAAGCTGTAAGGTTTATATCTGCATTAATGATCACGCAAGATTGAGTGAGTTCAGAGTAATGGGATTTGCAATGTCATTTAGAAGGTCCTTTCTGTTTCCGTTGAGTACTGGTGATTAAACTGGTGTCTGCCTGCTTATCTTGATTGGAATTCAGGGGCACAGACTATCTACCTATGTATATTTGCATTTTGATACCATATGAAAGAGGGCAGAAACTTGCATGTTGTAGTTATGTAATTACATGGGTAACCATTTGGTATTCCAGGACTTTAGTGGAAGTCCTAGAATAGTGACACTGAATGATTGAAATGTGGACATATGTACTAGGTCCAAAATTGCTGTTTTTTGTAATATTCACTTTTGTCTGAGATATGGTGATCTTGGTGTTGGTGTGTGTGTGTGTGTGTGTGTGCGTGTGTGTGTGTGTGTATATATATATATATATATATATATATATATATATATATATATATATAGATATATATACATACACACACACACACATATATATATATATATATATATATATATATATATATATATATATATATATATATATGTATATATGGGTCTAGGACTATTCACTGAAAGCACATTTCACTGAAACACATTTAACTGTGCACAATTCACTGAAAGCTCAATTCACTGAAAACACAATTCACTGAAACACATTTCACTGTAAGATATAGATGGCCTTTTCCCCACTGTAGTGCGTCCCTGGAGTTAGAATGTATAGTAAGGGGAGGTGTGGGGGGTATCGCCTATTTTAAATATTTTGAACTATACACATGGATACTTGCAATTTCAATAAATTACTCTTTTCTAAACTTAATATATATCCAGACTATGTGGGGGGCTACACCCCCCACACCCCCTTACTATATATTCTCTTATATCAACTGATTTTTGAGTCTGTGGATTAAAAGCAACGTTTTACTGTATTTTAAGTCTGTGTATTAAAAGCAGAAATTTTTTGAACTTTGTTTTCCTGACCTATGGTTTACTTTGAAATTTTACGTTGTTCCAGAGAGGTGCGTTTTTGGTCCTTACCCTAAAGTGCACAGACTCGCACACAGCACCCATTCCTCACTCATCCTTTACCCTAACCTTACACACACACCACTTAGCTGTTTCAACATTCCATACCATTGATATATCCACCGTTCAGCCATCGGTACTGTTGACATTAAGTCAAAATCCCTGTGTTTGTCGGGCAAAGGTAGGTCTGGTCAGACACAGAGAAACCATGTACATATATAGATGTATAGGGGAAACACAGCTTTTAGTCAAACTGTGTCTTAACATTTGATGAGTATTGAGTGGAACTCGTCAGTTCCCATCCTAATGAAATGTTGAACTGGGAGAATGAAGTATTTGCCACACTGCAGATACCATGTTAAAGGCTTAAAGACCATACTGGAATGGAAGAGTGGTGTATATGTAGGAGAATGATACTTAAACTGTGTGGATCCATGGTAAAGCTGGTGTCAGAGTTTCATTAAGGTGAGAGTCTGTAACCTTAATGAGTTGAAAGGGACAGTTCAGCTTATTTAGAAATTTTTGTACATTAACTACCTCCTTTTGTCTTGGTTATGGCTGGAAAGAAGCCCACAAAGGGACAGATCTGATTAACAAAAATATTAAGTCAGTTTTTTTCAGTGTTTCCTTAACATCCACTAGTTTGGACTGGAGCTGACTGCATATTACCTGCTTCAAGCAGCTTAAGTTATTATGATGGTGTAAATGCCGCATTAATATCAAGCTAAAGGAAGCCATTCAGAGAATCCCAAGCTGAATGCAGCAGTATATTCTTTCTCTTTTTTCTCCCCTGCCTCCCATGTTTATCTGCAGTGTGTGCTGTCATGGTAAAAATGAACACCTTGTTTTCCAGATGTCAAAGTTCAGGGAAATCTGCTGATCCTCCAGACATCAAGGTCCAACCCAACACTCTCTTACTAGGAGACTTCAACTACCCCTCCATCAACTGGGAAAACTACTCAAGCACCAATATACTGGCCCAACGCTTCCTGGAATTCATCAGTTCCAATGCCCTGGACTAGCTCTTTCTGACACCCACTAGAGTAAGCAACATCCTTGAACTGGTTATTACTAACATGGGCGACTGTTGCTCTACACCAATAGTCAGTCTCTCCTTGGTCAGATCCGACCATAAACTAATCACAATGGAAATCCAGTTCTCACCCACACCCCCTGCAAAGGTAACCACCTTGAAAAACTTCTCCAAAGCTGACTTTGGACTCTCAAAACAGAGGTGGCTAACTTAACGGCACCCATGCCAATGGAAAATAGCTGCATGATTTCCAAATGATACACCAGTGCAAGTGTACTAACATGTACATAAATGCATGGAACTAGCCATACCCAACAGAACCAAGGCACTCTCTTCCAAAAAAGGAAGCCAATCTGGTGGTCCCCTGCCATTAATAAACTCTAAAAAAGAAGGAAGAAACTATTGCAGAAAAAGGTGAAGTCCCAAGACTGAAAAAACTCCCTTATTAGCCTCAACAAAAAGTTGAGATCCCTCATCAAATCCTCTAAAGCCAGCTATAAAGGCAAAATTGCAGCAGACACTAAAAACAATCACAAAGCCTTCTATGTTACATCAAGAACCTCCACAGCAATACCCACATTTGCTCTGAGTTACTGCACAATGACCCCTCCTATACTGAGCCAACAGATATTGCCAACATACTGGCCGACAGATTCACTGCCAACTTTACCCCTCTCTCCCCCTAAAGGACCAGTCATAATACTGGAAGAATGCCAGGCACCCAGCATTACTGCAGTGCAGGTTAAAGATGCATTGTCCAAGGCCAAGAATACATCTTTCATGGGACCGGATAATATCCCTGACTGTGTTCTACATGAACTACAGAGTGAACTGGCACCACATAGGTTCATAGGTATGTACTAGGCTAATAGCCCTGGAGCCTTTACAAGCCTAGCCCATAGGATTACCTTGGTATCGTGCCACCCGGCCTTAGTTCCCAGTGCCTCTGTTGAGTAGAGCCCACTGGAGTGATCCCCGGGATGAATTGTCTTATTTCCTATCCACTCATCAAGATTTCTCTTGAAGAGGGCAAGTGAGGTGCTCTGTTTGACATGTATGGGAAATCTGTTCCATAGCATGGGCAATCTCTGGGTTATGAAGCTGTCCCTCCAGCATGTTCTGTTGATTGTGGTAACAAGATTGAGGTCTCTGGAGTGTGTGGTGCACAGGAATTGGGATTTCTTTAGATGTAGCATTTCTAACCGAGCTGGGTCGGACATGGTTTTGTAAGTGAAGCAGAGATCGCCTCTAAGTAGGTGATATGAAACAGAGAATAGTTGGAGTTTTTTTTAGTCTGTCCATAGAGGACAAGTGTTTAAGGCCTAGGATCCTTTTTGTGAGGTACTTTTGCGGCCTCTCCAGTTGTTGCAGATGTCTAATGAGGTATATACCAAATGGGGCATTGTACTCGATGATTGGCCTAATGAGGGAAGAGTAGAGGGAGACAACTACCTCTTTCTTCCTGGATGCAAAACCCTTAGTAATGAGATGTGCCATGTAGAAGGACTTTCTGTCTACAGTGGCAATGTGTGGTGGTCAAAAGAGACTTATATATGCTTTTAAGGTGAGTAGAATATGACCTCATGTAAGCATTAAACAATGTCTTTGCCTTGTAGTTTATTTACATGGGTATTCCACCATAAGAGTTTGTTTTTAAATGTCACATTATATTTGGTGCATCTGGGGACTCCCTTGTAAATACAGCTATTTAACCTTAAAATCAGAGGCATATGTGGTGGCTTAATAATTGGGGTCTTTGTGGGGGGTGGGGTTACAGTAGAATTTATTTAGGTCATAAAGTAGTTGCAGAAGACTTGCTTTTGTGCAAGAAGGGACCATGTTTGTGAAGGCAAAGTCAAAGAAGTTTAGAATTCTGGTAGGATGCTTAACTACTTGTGTAAGGGAGTTGGCATTTACAGTGGCAGTGAAGCACTAGGCATGCCAGCCCCTGGTGTGGTGGCATGGGTCAGCCAGTTTACTGATGGCTATGTGAAGTCCTTCAATGTAAAAGTATTGGGATCAATGAGGAATTTCACTATGCTATTAAGGCAGCTGTTGTGGCGAGTAAACAATCTAATGATCTGGAGCTAGCTAAGAAATGGAATTTGTCTTGCTTATGGTGAGTTGGACTCTTAAGTGTTCCAGCTGAGGATCACAAAGAATCAGTTGAGGTGAATGGTACCCCTGACAAATACTGATACCCTCCGGCAGTTGCTGTTAGGTCTGAAGGCATGACCGGCACTAAACCAGGAATAGAAATATAGTGCCTTCACTGATGAGAAATCTTATTTCTTTAACTAGACATTTATGACTGCTTTTGATAAGATTCCTGGCACTGTGTACAACCACATCAGTAAATTCTGAATTAGGCTTTACTAGGTTGGAATATACAGCAAATTAATGCCTTCTTCCAAGCTGTGACACATACCAGTTCCCCTAGAATGATATCTACTACATAGCCAGTTGTTAAAGCCAGTTATGTTATCCTTGAATTTCAACGTCATTCTGAGTGCTGGCAAAGGGCCATTCAAGTCCAGTGTCTTTACTGTCTTGGACATATGAATAGCAAGGTCAGTCTTATCCTTCTGCATATCCCTGTTTAAGTACCTAAGGTCACTCATCCCTGCATAATCCACTGCCAAGTCATGGAGGAAGGAGGGATCTTAGTGCCCTCATTATGTCCTGGATCCTGGCTCTAGAAAGACAAGTGTCACCCTGTTCTTTTCCAGGCTGGTAAGACCCTGACAGTACAGTTACATAGTAAGGCATTACAGTGTGGGTCGATGCAGTCTCCATGAGCCTTAAGGGATTAGGTCCTGCACCCTTGTAACTCATAGAGGTATGTGCAATGGCAGTGAGCATATGGGGTGCGGGTGGAGGTGTTCCTGTATGAACTAATAGCCAATATTTCATATTCTGGAGAGCTTAGTCATTGTTCTCTTGACATTGTCATCATAACCTCATGTAGTGCAGTTTCTCTGTGCTGTAGTTGTGTGCAGGCATTGTTCTTACCAAATATATTTTTTCAGGTGAGAGACTAGTCTCCAAGTTCAATAAATATTTACACCTGTCATATTGAGTCATTGTCAGGTAACAGTAAAGAGTTCTAGTGAGCTTGAGTAATTGTTGTACTGCATTAAAATACCTAGTACTGTCAGGCCAGCTATAGAAGGGGGCAAAGAGCTGATAGAGATTCTGTATTGGCCAGTGCAATCAAAGGGATGTGAGAAAGCAAGATAGCTTAGTAACCTACAGTTGGATAAATGATAGATGTGTATAATGGAGTTGACCAGTGGTGATAATATAGGATGGGGCTAAAGTGTACAACAGTATGAGATGTGATTCTGGATACTTTGGCCATAATAAGTATTGGTAATGGTACTTATAAACGCAAAAAAAAAAAAACAGCGGCAGCATGCAACTATAATCAAGTGATTAGTAGCAAATGATAAATTTCAGTCTGATAGTTTAATGCAGTAATTTCATGTACAGAAATTGAAAGTAGTCCTTTCAGTATCTAAAACAATGGAGAGGTCAATGCCTGCAGCAATGCACAGCAGCTATGAGCAGAGGGTGACCAAGGGTATTCAGCGGATGAAATGCAGGGTAAATGTGGTATCACCTGACTAGTAACAGCAGGAAGCAACAGGCAGTTTAACCCAGTGGCTCCTAGTGCAGTAACTACATGTATCCTAACCGAGTAGTTCCAAGTGCATTATATTTCTGTGGCTGAAGGATAATGGATGGTTATGTCTAAAATCATTTACTGAATTGCCTGTCAGCATCTGCCTGTGCATATCTCATGTATTAATTAGGGGCATTTCGTTTTAACTACTTACTAACAGGTGTAGGAGCTTTACCCACTTTCACCTTCATCGCCCTACTATTTTCTTCTTCGAATGCATAGTCCTCATAGACTCGTGTTCGTCTACCTTTCATCCCATGAAGTTATTAACACCTTGCTTTAAAATCCAGTC
Source organism: Protopterus annectens (assembly GCF_019279795.1). Classification (NCBI taxonomy): domain Eukaryota; kingdom Metazoa; phylum Chordata; order Ceratodontiformes; family Protopteridae; genus Protopterus; species Protopterus annectens. The sequence continues at coordinate 1,626,444,712 of NC_056735.1, read as the reverse complement.
CTGTTTATACTTGCAGCTCATTGCTTTTTCTGTATACCTTATAAGTTTACTATTTTCTAACTTTTTCCATTGGTATCAGCCACAGGTACTAGAGTGTGGCCATAGCAGTACTTGGTAAGCCAGAAGGCTACTGTGGGTATCACAGCACCAGCATGCTCTGACTAGTAAGTATTCTGCCTTGACGCTTGGCAGCCTGAATAACGTTTATCTTCTGCATTAAGACTGGCTTGCTTCACTGTAATCCTTCCTCCACCCTGGATTGGCTAGCATCTACCACTTATTCTATCCCTCCCAGCAGAATGTTCCAGTGCCCAGGCCATCAGTCAACTCATGCTGGCTGAGGCACAGACAAGGCTTTATCTCAGCACCAAAGAGCTGAAAGCTGTCTGGATTTTAAGTGCATAATCTTCAGAGTCTTCAGACATCATTGTGACACACTCTTCACGTATAGGCAGGTACAATGACCTCATACAACATATGACAACATTTTCCTCATTCCCTAACAAACGCATCATCAGTGCTCAATATTTGTCATCCATTGTCAAGTGTGGCAGTGTAATCTGTAATTCAAGAATGAGGCTTGAACTGTGCGTCATACAATTTTTGCAGTTTCTTTTTTGTACACTTGTATGCCTGAGCATGTGTACTGGCTCATGAGGGTTGCACTTCTTACACAATGTGTATGAGTTATGGTGTGTGTGTGTGTGTGTGTGTGTGTGTGTGTGTGTGTGTGTGTGTGTGTGTGTGTGTGTGTGTGTGTGTGTGTGTGCGCACACTTGCATGTGTGAGTGAGAGAGCAGTTTGATTGTATCATACAAGGTGTGCTCCTGTTAGTTCATGTATCGGAGGAACAAACTACAGTTTCACTGCAGCAGTATTTCATATAACTTATTTCTGCAAAAGAATATTTCCATATTTAGTTCTTGCATATCTTTATCAAAGCTGGCATTTAGTATAAGTGGCTTGTGTGAAATATTTTCCTTCTGTTGACTGGATTAGTTCCACTAGTCCAAGCAGCGGAGACCCATGATGGTGTTCATACTGACTAGTGGAAGTTTTAAGGTGTTGCACCTGCAGGTTAATGGCAGGATAGCTGTGCATAGGATGCTTCAGTTTGAGATCCTTGTAGCGTACCTGGAAAGCTTTATTTCAGTGTTACTTTTATTACCTTCTACTGCTAAGTGTTTTCTGATGCAGCCTGATATGACCCACAGGTTATAGTTCAGAAAATTTCAAGTGTGATATCCTTGTGCTTTGTTCATTAAAATTACTGCAGTTTTTAACTCTACAGAAGTCTATAACTCTGAAGTTAAAGCCTTATATGTAATTTTTAAGAGATAAAGTTATATAGTATTGTATAGGGAAAAGGCTGTTGTTGTTCCATTGACATTTTGTAACCCATATGTAATGTTTTCAGTCCCATGCTGAAAGTGGGGAGGAGTGATATTTAATTACATTCTGGTCTGTAAAATATTTTCACCTTTCTCATTCCCCTTAAATTGTGTAATTATTCACTTGAATTGATATGTTTTGTTTTTGTACAACTGTGGGCCAGATTCAATAAAGCCTACACTAAGTGTACACTGTTCTGAGTGAACAGACAACACAGACATAACACACACCTTCTTCGTCCTAATTTTAGTTTTCCTGCTGATATTCTTGCAGCTTTAAATATTCACAGGGATTCATAAAGGTTACCACAAAGTGTAGACTACATGGAATCTTTCTGAGTGACTATAAAGCACAAAATTGTGATAAGAATTGTATTGAATATATCGTGCACACTTAGTGTAGGCTTTATTGAGTCTGGCCCTGTGTTTATTTTGCTAATGTAACCCTGTGCAGTGGATGGAATTATTTAATTGCATTGATGTTGCTAACAGCTGTGTTCTGTTTGCTGATGTAACCCTGTCCAGCAAATGTATTTATTTCATTTCTGTGATGTTGGTAACATTGTTACATTATAAACATGGTCATTCTGACAGAGTAAGTAGCAGAGGCGCTGTTTAATTAACACACTAGCCTCAGTCAAACAGTGTTAACACTTTACTGTCAGCTGTGCTATCCTGCTGCAGCTTACAAGAATCCTAAATGTCCATCGTGGTTCTGAAATGTTTGCTTTGACAGCTCCTGCTGTGTCCTGTGTACCACCCACAAGTAGCATGTCACTACAAAATGTAAATCTGTGATTTCCTGTGGTACCTTTACAACAGTTCAGAAAACAGTGATGCAGTCCATACTGTATCTTACAGTTTTTCTCTCTCTTATCTCTCAGCAGGTTACTACATTTTACCACTCCTTTCTGTATATTAGCATACATACCTATTCAAGCTTTTACCTCTGCTGAATACTGGAAGCATTTTGTGCAGTAGCAGGGGAAAAATGTTCTTATAAACAAGTCCTTGTTAGCTACAGGATATCAGCATTACGTTTGTACCTCAGAGACATGTTTATACGCTGTTCCTGCCTCCCACTTGTTTAAATAGTACTGACATCAATAGAATAGTAACTGTTGTCTAGATTATAATACAGTTCTCAGGCAGACAATGAAGACAGATCACAGATGTTGCCAGTCAATGCTCTATACTTGTTCTAGTACATTTTTTTGCCATTTCTGTAGCGTATGCATGCCTCCGGGTGCTCCGGTTTCCTCCCACATCCCAAAGACATGCTGCAGGTGGATTGGACACCGTAAAACTCTACTGCCATTCAGAAGAAGAAGAAGATGCATGTACACAAACTATGTCAGGGGTGGAATTGTTAAGGTAATAAACAACTTTTATGTTTGTAAACAACTTCTGCTGAACACAATGCATCCGTTTTGCCACTGGATATTTGGCATACCTCTCAAACTCTTAGAGAAAGAAATATGGACAAAGCCAAAAATAATGGGAGGGGGGGCAATGGCCGAAAAATAGGGACACTTTGTAAATGTTGCTCATTGTGCTATCTTAGAAAGTTGATAGAATAACATGCTTTGCATTAACATGAATTTTCTAAATGATATGAAGTCTGGACAATTTTCTAAATGATATTTCCTGATTTCATCAGCTTCAGCCCTTTCTTATAGACTCCTCAAACACATTTAGAAAAACCACAAAAATATAAAAAAAAACCAAAAAAATAGAAAATCTGACAGTTGAGAGGTGTGAAAGAGGTATGAGAGCAGCATTTGGTGAGATGCTGTGGGTGAGATGTGGATATGGGGTTGAGTAGGCTGTGAGGAGGCTGTGTCTACAGAATGGAATACTTATCTAAACATCTAGCATAAGTAACAAAAATGATTTTTTGTTTTTTTGTAGCTGGTGGCCTGATGTGGTAGAGATATCATTACTGTTCTTGTTTCTTAATGGAGACCACGCTTTAACTATACTAGGAAAATGGCAAATAACATTTTTTTATTTTGGGTTTTTTAAATGTAGGGAAATGGGAAGGGCCACAAACGTGTCTTATTGATGCTGAAGAGAAAGAAACTCTGATAACGTAACAATTAGACAAGTTTTGAATTGCATGTGATGGAGATCTGAAAGCTGCTATTTATTTTTTGTGAAATCGTCAAACCTACCATTTTGTGAAGATTCCTTGATGCACATATTTTGTGGTGATGATGACCAAGGCTGTGCTGGTCTATTCCTCTTGTCAGCCATCCCTACAAAACAGTGATCACAACATTAGTAAATGTCTAGTCCACTCTTCTCACACTTGTGTGGCAAATACAAGACTATGTAGCACCGTGATCGGTGTCAGTGGCAGACTAGATTGCACACGCACCTTTGGTACTGAAATACCAGAAGCCTGTGGGTACTATTCCCACTCTGGGTGATTGCCTGCTGACACTTCACTGCAGTATTTGGAGAGTGCTGCACTCCTGAGGGTGTGATCCTTTGGATGTGACATTAAACTGCGATTGGTTGCCATCTACTTGAGTTGGTGATAGCTCAGGATGGTGTAAAAGATCTCATGGCACAGGAACATTTTATTTATTTATTTTATTTTATTTTACATTTGTTGTTTATGTCCATTTTCCTTTCAGTGATGGCCATTTTCAAAAAAACTCAGAGGGGAAAAAAATTTTTCAAAATACAAATAATACATAGTACAAGTGTGATATGCAATTGAAATAAATGCAATGATGGAAGACATATTCACATATATATAATTAACTAAATAAGCTAAAAAAAAAAAAAGAAAAAAAAAAAGGCCTGGGGAAAACAATTTAAAAAATACAAACAATTACAAATATAATGTGTTATATAATAATTATATAGTATAGTTCTACTAACTAGAAAAAACTAGAAAAAAAAAGAGATTAGAGAGAAGGTTAGTTTTTTTTAATACAAAGCAATACAAAGGAAAGGTCAGAAATGTTAAAAAAAGTAAAAGTAATAAAGGGAAAGATATTGGATATTTTAAGAGTGAGAGTTAGAGAGGAGGATGGAGTGGTTATGGTTAAGGAAGGTTATGGTGATAGAGTAAACAGCTTACTTAGTTGAGGTCTGGTACAAAGCAAGCCAGAATTATTAAAGATGTCTTAATAGTTGTTTCTTAAAAGTGGAATATTTTACCTTGAGTTAGAGAAAAAGGCAGTTGCCCATGAATTATTACTTTTGGTAATATAAACAAGTAGTTTATCAGAGGGAAGTAGTTGTTTCAGTCTGGCAATTATTGTTATGATATGATGTAAGTTTCTTAAGGTTACTTTTAGTTAGATTAGTGTAAATGGGGGAGGCATACAGAGCACGGGTCTCCCCTGAAGAAAGGCCACTAGCCTAGTGGGACAAATCTGGTCATCAAAAGATGAAAAAGTAGACAGATAAAAATGAAACACACAAGAACCACCAGAAAAGACTGCAGAATTATGCATAGTACTGTGTGACACAGTATTATATGTACAAGATATGCAGGCTGCCTGTTTAAAATAAGAAGTTGACAAAAAGAGAAGGACAGCTGCAAACAGTTTGCACAAACAGAGAAGAGCAGAATACAGATTTACAGTTTCTTACAAATGACAGCAGAAAGAAAGTCATGGTTTTCCAAGTTTTCTAGATTGGTCATTTAGCTGACTAAAATGACAGGTTTGTTTGCCAAGCCCTTCATAGCTTTCCTGTCATTGCAGAGGGCACTCCTTTACGGGCTTTTGAGAATTGACCGACAGCTTGTGCTTTTCCTTTGCTGGGCAAGTAAGTTCCCTTTTGGGGAAAAACTTCCACATTAAAAAAAATTTGTTTTATTCTACTTTCTTATTTAGGAAAGCTATTTTTTAAGTTGGGAGTTTGTATTTTAATGGACCATCACGTGCGTAAATGGGCATCCCTTTGTTGAAGGTTGTACGTCGAGCTGGCACCTCGGCGTTTCGTAAAAATCTACTACCAATCATTAGCGGACCGGAGTTCCGCTGTGGCAACCCCTTACTGGGAAAAAGCCAAAAGACAAACAACAACAACTAGAATTAACTGTACTTTTAAGTAGGAGCGTACTTTTTTCCTGTCAGTTTAAAAGTCATTTTAAGTAATTGAAATCCATTTTTTTCTGTGGAGAATTTGTTTGTTTTACTTTTGGGGCTGGTTAAGTATTTTAAAGTGTTTTTACTGTGTTTTGTGTGGAAAAAGTAACTTTTAAAAACTTAAAACTTTTTACTGCCTTTTGCTGCTTGTTTCCTCTGGGTATTCTCACATTGACTATGGAACAAATTACTGGTCTCAGTCAGTCCTTCTTCCATCCCTAAAAAGAAAAAGTTAAGCAAACAGCCTTTGTCACAATAACAGGCTAGCAGATTGCCTCAGCTGCATGTGGGTGACTCTGCTTTAGCCATAGCATGTTCCTCAGACCACTCATCTATTACCCTACAGCTACTATGAACCAGGGGTTATCCACTTCCTCTGCAGCTGTTGGGGGGGTTCCCTCAGTGGGTAAGGGTGAGCTACTGTTGTCAGTCCTGGGAGAGGGAACAGAGAAGGCATCCCTGTTTGGTTAGAATGTTGTGCCCATTCCTAGGGAAGCTACAGCTGCCATTAATAACTCTGTTGCCCTCATTTTATTTGTCATAAGGAAACAGAAAGCTAACCATGTACCACAAAATTCAGTTAGCGCAGTTCACTAGGTCTGGCTTAGGTTTTAATTCAGGCTATTGATCTATCTTATAAGGTGTTTTCTGGTAAAGGAAGGAGGGAAGCTTCTTTTCCTGAAGAGACTCAAGATTCTGAATCTGTACAGGAAGATGAAAGGACAGATGCAGGGTTTTCTCCTCAGTTTTCTGATTCAGAGACTCAGCTCAGGTTCTGAGTCTTCCTGTGGGGTTTCTCTTTGAGACTATTTCCAGAATGTGCCTGTGTTTTAAGTGGGAGAGCACTGGGGTTTCTCAGTCCCTTAGAAAACACTGTAAGCTGTTACAGAAGGAATTTCTAGAACTTTCGCCCATTCCTGCAGTTCTGTCAGCTTTGGAGGATCCTGCCATCTCCTAAAAATGCAGATAGAATGTATAAAGTTCCTAAATCTTTAAGCCTTTATATAGCCTTCTCAAACCTGGCTGACCCAGTAGCTGTAGCTTTAGTTAGTCATATTTCTGCTAAGCACTTAGTTCCAATCGTACTCTTTCTGACAAGAATGTGAAGACTGTTAACAACTTTGGGGGGAAAAGTGTATGCTTCTGCAACTTTGATTTTTCAGAAATTTGAATTGTTAGGCTTATTTCTTAATTTGTTCTTACCTAATTGTGAACATGTAAGGAATGATTTGTCTGCAGTTTCCTCTTGTGAGGAAACATTTGTTTTACATAATGTAGTTTCTTCCATTTTACCAGTCATCACAACTCATTGTTTACAGTGTGTGTGTATGACTCATTTGATACTTTTTTCTATGGGTATGGCCATTGGTACTGTTTTGAGGAGGTTTGCCTGGCTGCATTCTCAGAATTTTAGTATTCTAATTTCTAGTACTAATTTCCTCTTCTACCTCTTCCCTTCCTCTATCTCCAACCACTCTTAATTCTTACAGTCTCAAAACAACCTACCTGTCTAGGCTGTCTCCTATACTCAACCTCCCCTACTAGACATTCTTAATTTCCTTTCTTGTTTCCAAACTCCTATACAACTAGATCCTACCCACTTTAAATAAGCATCTACCTAACTATTAACCCATTTTGCTCTAAGCAGCTTAAATAATATTGTAACTAGTCACATTTTTCTTCTGCTAAGTGTTAAAACCTTGTTTGTAACAGCTCACATACTTGTCTGCCAATTGTTAATACTCTGTATAATTGAATTGCCTGAGGAGCTTTTTTTTCTCTCCAGGTCTCTGCTTGGAAGATCCTATAGCTGATTGTTACTACTATGTTACTAAAATCTAATACATTGTTTTCTAGTCCTGAGGAGCTTTTCTTCCCGGGTCTCTGCTGAAAATGAGCCAAAAGCTCAGCCAGGCTAACCGGGTTAACAAATGTAAAACAAAATAAATAAAATAAAATTTCTCAGATGATGTGAAAAATGAGATTTTAACTTCTCGTTTGGATAGAAATTTAGTTTCTGGTTCCTCTGCTGCAGAGGTTATCAAAAAGTGTGATGAAAGGGGTAAGTTGATACAGGGAATCCCAAAGATTTTTCAGACCTCCTTTTCCATAAATCGTCTCTGGTCCACTTCAGCTTGTTATAGACAATGTCACAATTGTCGTCTTACAAGATTATGCCTTCTTACAGCCTTAGCTAGTGCATTAAATGTCCAGGATTATCCCCCCATACTGTCAACTTTTTTTGTTCAACAAATATGGACAAAAACAAAAATAATGGAAACGTCGCTTAAAAAGTACAAGTTTTTTCATCAACATGCATTTTTTTTTCCTAGCAGCTGGAAGCTCCTGTAATCAGAGAAGTACCTCAAGACTCTCCCTTGCGTGTATCTTGTACTGATACCGCCAAACCAATTTAGAAGTGTGTCTGAATAGCTTTAAGATAATTGAACCAGCAGGTTAAGCTCTGAGCTTAACTTAGATCTTAAAAGATTTTTTTTTCAAAATGCTGCAAAAGATTCTCCTGTACAATCAAAAAACCACCCCCAAAAATGACACAGTGACTCTTGGTTCTTCTTCTTCAAATGAGATTCTCCTTTATTGTGCGATCTTTTCAGAAATTAGGTGAACGTACTTGTTACAAAGTGTAACAAGTGCATTCACCTAACTTCTGAAAAGATCACACAATAAGGGAGAGTCTAATTTGAAGAAGAACCAAGAGTCACTGTGTCATTTTTTTTGATTGTACAGGAAAATCTTTTGCAGCATTTTGAAAAATAAAATTCTCGTAAGATCTATGTTAAGCTCGGAGCTCAACCTGCTGGTTCGATTACCTTAAAGCTATTTGGATATGCATCTAAATCAACATGCATATTCAGAAATTTAGAACTCTAATGTTCAGCAGTATTGATTGACTGTAATCCTCTATGATGTACCAGAAAGCCACACATTTTATATGAGGCAAAGCCAGGGACATTCTGCAGAATCATGGGCAGGTGGAGGTGTGCTAGTCCCTACTGGTTTACCCTGGAATGGTCCTACAAGAGCCAGTGATCAAACCTCTCAGAGGAAGAAATCTGGACAAAGACATTAATAAAAGTGGGATAAAGGCCCAAAAGTAGGGACAATTTTTAAATATCGTTCTTACAAACCTAGAAATGTGATAGAGGTAACAGGTTTTGCATTAGCATGAATTTTCTGAAGGGCATGACGTCTGAAACTCAAATGTCAGTCACTATTTTTCTAACTTCATTCTCTAATCATTTGTCACTAATTTGCCAGAAAACCACAATTTTGTGAGGAACAGACCAAAAATCTGGATGTTCTGCGAAAATCTGTACAGTTGATAGGTATGCCAGTGATTTTCCCTCTACCTGAGATTGGGGGGGGGGGGGCATTTCCAACTCAGTCTTACCCATTTTGGCTAACTCTTCAGGTGCTGAGTTTGCTAACGGATCCCTAATTTTGTGTCATAGTGTCATGGCCTCAGAATCGGCAGCAGTGGTACCTGCTAACTCTTGAGACATTTCTGTCATAATATTTTGAATCAAGCTAAAAGTGAGTTGCAAAATGAAATGCTATTCAGGGCCATTTGTGAAGTGTATTTAATATATTTATTTGATACATTTTAATTAGCATAGTTGCATAAGCATACTATGCTCTAGTAAGTCTGTCTTAATATGTTTAAATGGAGACTCTTTGCCTCCCCTGTTCCCACAGTGGGGATACGACATAGATGCCACTTGTCCACCCCAGTTTACATAAGTTAACATCAGTTATGATAAACAGAGAAAAGTGGTATTCTGCATTGTTCTGTCCTCCGGAGAGCAGACAGATAAATGAAATTGGATACTAGAGTAAGCCTGGATAGTTTGGAATCCATGTAAAATCAAATCACTGTGCAGAGGGATTTTAGCACTTGACTGTGGGCCATCTGTCATTATAACTGTGTGACCGTGCTCTGTCTCACCAGTTAATAATTGTAGAGCCAAGTGCAGCTTTAAGGAAGAACAGCACGCTTCACTTTATGACCATCTGGTACTACTGCACTAAGCACTGCCACTAGACTAGTAAAAATAATCTATTCGAGCAAATAATTTCCTGGATACTGTTACTGATCCTTGTGTGTTTTGCATTTGTGCAGGTAAACTCTTGCTCTGTAAGGCAGGAATGCCTCATAATGGTTGCTGGGAACCTCTAAATAATGATTGTAAAATATCCTAAAAAGAATTGCTTCCTAGTTTTACAGTATATACCCTAATGAAAGGGCACCAAGGTAGGTACAGCGAATAAAAGCCTTTCCACACTACCTTTCCTATGATTAAATGTTTCTGCGCAGGTGAAAATCTGCCATATGTATTGGCCTGAACCTTGCTTTACTTTTCATATGTATTGGACTGAACTTTGCTTTACTTTTCACAAGAGGTTTTGGAAATGTTAGTGTTACATATCTTTGTTATGGAGCAGTGTAATCCACCATTAGCTGACTTAAATTAGTGGAAGCAGAATTAAATTGCTACATGACAGACTCTACAGCAGATTTTGTTGTACTACAGAACTTGCAGAAGGTAACTATATAAACCACCACCCCAGGTTTATATAGCTGATGATGAGTTAAATCTGTAGAGGAACTGACTAAGGACTGAACAAAAGGAACTGTTTACTAGTCAGCATCACCGTTCTAGAGGGGATGATAATGGATAGTTAATAATATAATACAAATACACCTCTGTAGACCACTTGTACAAGATCCCAGAAGCAGTATTGCCTGCAGATTGTGTCTTTTACCAAGGCACAATATCAGCATGGTAAGTTTCTGCTACAGTGGGCAGTCAAAAATTCTTATTAACACACCAGTAAATGACAACCATAAAAGTTTAACAGTCTGGGTCTTAGTGCTCCTCACTTTGTCCATACCGTCTCAGCTTGTAACATGCAGATGATCATAGTAATGCTACTACAGTTCATTCCTCCCAGTCACATCACAGCAAACTGGAACATCTCGCAAGGCAGCAAGTAATGTAATCAGATTCAAACCAGCTTCCTTAACAGCAGGTACACAGCTTACGACAAGTGATCCCTATAACAGACCACATGTACCATGCCAGTAGTACCAAACCATTCAGCTACTGGATCCTGCATAGGTATGTTGTATTTGTTGGAGATAATTGGGTGTAACTGCCTACATATCTGTTATGGCTAGTATATTGGTGTGTTTCAAAAATTAGCTGTACGTTTGAATTTATGCATGCTGATTTGCAACTAATATACATAGGACGATGTTTTATTTTATTTATCCTTTGTTGACCAGGTTAGTCCCACTAAACTAATGATCTCCTTCAGGGGAGAACCAAGATTGTATTTATACTACTAGGGGGATTTTGGCCATAGCATGGTGGAACTTTTTCTACTCTTGTTGATAGATGTCTTGGGATATTTTACATCCGGCTGAGCTACCACTAATTCAGGCAGATGGGAACTTGGTTTAATGTCCCTTCTGAAGATGGGACCCTCAGAAGTGCAGTATCCTTTAATGCTGTGCTGTAGTGTCAACAATATGAAAATTACTCTGGTCACCTGGACTGGGAATAGAACCCAATCTTCCAGCATGGAAAAGCAAGCATACTACATGTTGAGCCACTGACACTCTGACATTAGTCATTTTATTTTTGCAAGCAACATTTAATTTATAAAATATTATAATCATTTACTTGTATCATCACAACTAATAGCAGTCAGTGACACTAAGGTGAGGCTAGGTTTTCTGGAAATTACTTTGTATTACTATGCATTTTGCTTGTTTTTTCTCAGGTCCATTAGGGGTTTTGTGTTAAAGGCACATCCATCTGTTTCTAATGTAGTCTTATGTCACTATGAGAAATGGAATTGGGTTATAACAATGAATATAATGCTCTCATTGCTGAGATACCAGCTAGAAAACTAACTCACCAATGGCTTCCTTATGCACCCTCCCCCCACACCGGGGCATATATAGTCTTCTGTATGTTCAAATGCGGATACATTTTCAGAAGTTTGCCACTATGCTTTTTGTCCCTGCCCCCACCCTACTGCAAATTTAAGAAACCTCCTACGATTAGGTACCCAGCTGAGAACAGAATCTTACTGGAGAATCAAGAGCTGTGAGGCAGCAATGCTAACTGCAAGTATTTTGAGTGATGACAACAAGGATGGGCTTTTATGTGGGTCATTTTTTTCCATGAACCAGAAAGAGTGAGTGGGGCTTTCAGATGCAGAATCTTCCAGGGGATGAACTTCAGAAGCTGTCAGTGTAATTTATTTTTAAATAAAACATGATGTTTCAAGTATTCCGTGTTTTGAAATTGCAGTAAATATCAAAGACAGATTTTCAAGAACCACACAGTTGTTTGAAAAGCACAGCAGCACTTTTTACATAGAAACTCTGGCATAGGGAAGTAGACGAATGACACTGCTTCATGAACTGAAACAGAGAACACAAAACCAGACAGAGAGAGGGCACTGGTAGGGATGGTAATGTACAGGAAAAATGATAAGAAAAGAATAAGGTAGTGGTCTGACAGCCACAAAATTCACCATATATAGACTTTGTTGTTATAGGTGTCACAGAGGGGTATCGCAGGCATCACTGGGGGGCATTACTGAAAGACTACTGAATGGGTGAGACTGGAGCTTAGGTAATTCCTGCTGGTACAAGAGAAAGAGACTTTATCATCTGTTTTCTTGGGCTTCTGGTGTAGTGTGCTGGTACATTATATGGCAGGTAGGTGAACATTACACTTGTGAAGCAAACAAGTCTAGCCATGGGATTCCCCAGGCTTCTGTTGTATAAAAGACATCAAGCCAAATGTGTATTCACGCAACTTCTGTTTTTTTCTTATTCTGACAGGTGATATTTTGTAACTAAAGTCCACAAAACCTACACTTCATTTTCATGGTTGGGTGGGTGTTAGACTGGGTGAGCTAAGGGGATACAAAATTGGCATGATGCTCTAGGTGACAGGCTGCCTTGCTGTAGTTCTAGGTTTATATGCTTGTGCGAGTAAAAACAATTGTAAAGAAAGTGTCAGTAGTTAAGTACACTTTACTGAATTAAAAAAAAAAAACAACAAAGCAATTGCCTTGTCATTTCTTCTCCCAGAACTGTTCTGTGGAAGTTCAATATTCGCATATTTCCTTTCCCTTTGATTTTGAAAAGTTAGACTAAAAAGCAAGGGAGTATGACTGTGTAAGAAAATAAGCAATATACACAGACTTTAAAAATAGACTAATCCTGACTCTTCTCTCGTTTGCCTTCACACCTCTCTATGACAGACTCAGTCTAGGTCTTTGTGATTTGTTACCCTGGCACAAACCTAGAACTACAGCAAGGGAGCCTGTCGTCTAGAGCATCATGCCCATTTTGTATTAACACATTTATTAGAGCCCAAAGCAGTTAGGATACTATATCTAGTACATACACACAGAGGAAGATACTTGTATCACTGTTGCAGTCATCACATTTGGGTTATCTCTGCCAGGATAGCCCTCAGCCGGCTCGAATACCAGAGGCTTAGTATTTCTGCGTTGGTTGCTGTCACTTGAGGACTGACGTCAGATTGTCAATAGTATAAAGTAAGGCAGCCGATGCCATTACATCAGTCTTTCTTACCGTGGAGCCCGAAGCTGAAGCAGTTCGCACGAGTGCTGGTCGGCTGCTACTTGAGTTTTCATCTCCGAATTGAAGTTGAAGTCTTCTAAAGCTAAGTACTCCGTTGGGGATACTTTTTTCTTGGACTAACCGATGTCAGAAAAAGTTAAACAGTTGTCTCGCCTGTGAAAAGCAAGTACCACACCAAGACTTCCACTCTTACTGCATCACTTGTTTAGGCCCAGACCACAACATCCCCCGTTGTCACTTCTGTGCTTTGTTCAGTGCCAGAACTATCCATCGTCGGCCCCTTATTGTAGCCAGATATTTTTGTTTACACTCTTCGAATTCTGATAAGGCTTTGGTAAGCCATCTGACAGCAGATCTTCCGAAAAAACGTAAAGATAAAGACAGAGACAGACTGCACAGATCCAAACCTACCAATGATTCTTTCGTTTAGCTGGTCGTCAGTCCTCCACTACTGATTGAGGTGCTTTTGCAGCCCCTGATGCCCGCTTCTGTTGATTCGCAGGCTGCTACTGAGACCCTTTTGGAGTCTGGTATGCCACAAAACCTTTCTTCGACTTAGGATCCTGTGGTCGTCTCTACCTTGGATGGGTCTGGAGCCGCTGAACAGGCACCGACTTCCGAGGAAGTCCTTTGTACTACCGAATCTCAACACAAAGCGACGTCTTTTTTCACGACTACCATTCTTTCAAAAACAACCAAGTTTCTTAGGCCCAGGGTTCGAACCACACCCAAGAAACCGACGACCCACTCTCAGGCACCTGCTACCTTGCCTCAGTCTCAAATGCTTAAAATGGCGGAAGACCTTATCATATTGATCAGGGGAAGCCAAGCTACCCCCTCAAAAAGGAAAAGAGATCTGTCCCCCCTGTAGTTTTATCTGAACAAGAGTCAGATGAATCTGATGCATCTGACTATGAAGATATGCAACCCCCCTCTCCACTTGTAAGGATTCTGATGCAGAAGACTCCATTCCTTAAGCCTCTCCCCCAGAGAATTTTTCCTTTGGGGAAACCCTGCATACTTTAAGGGAGCATTTCCAATGGGAGAGTCAGGACTACCCTCAGTCTAAAAAGAGACTCAGGGAATTCCTAGATCTTCCACAACACAGACCCTTGGCCATCCCCCCAGTCCTGGATGTTGTGGATGATGTTTTCCTTGAATCCAGTTTGATGTCTGACCCCCTACCTCCTTCTCCCAGAAAATCAGACAGGTACTATAGAGCTCCTGACTTACACAAATATTTTTTTTTAAAAATCCAACAGCTGACCCTGAGGTAATTTCTCAAGGGCCAAAAGGGATTAAAGCAACCTCTGCTAAGAATCCCACACCCTCAGAGAGGGATTCCCGAGCATTGGACAGATGGGGTAAAAATGTATACACCTCAGCTACGCTTGCTATCAGGGCACTAAATTGTCAGTTCCATATGCTGAAATTTCAGCAACATACCTTGGAACTCCTTAAACAAAAAATGTCTTCCCTTCCTGCTTGGGCAGAATCTAAAGATTTACAAGACTTAATGCATTCTGCAAGCCAAGTAACTAAATACACTTTGCACTGTGGTTTTGATGCCGTAGAAGCTTCTTGCAGGGCAGCAGTCACTGGATCTGTCATTAGAAGACATGTGTGGCTTAAGGAACAACCCCTGACAGACCATGTCAAATCTAAATTGTTGGATGCCCCCTTGCACAAAGATAACTTATTTAGCACTAAGGCAGAAGAGGTCTTAAAAAAGATGGAAGAAAAAGCAAAATTCAAAATGCTCACCCTCCAGCAGCTGCTACCCATGCTGTCCAAGGATGCTTGGCTAGCCACCCTAGATCTAAAAGAGGCCTACCTCCACATTCCTATCAGGGAATCATGCAGGAAATATCTCTGCTTCAGGACAGGATCTCAATACTTTCAGTTCTCTGTGCTTACCTTTGGCTTATCTACTGCTCCCAGAATTTTTACAAAATGTCTGGCTCTGGCCATTGCCTTTTGCAGACAAAGAAATATTCAAATTTACCCATATTTAGATGACTGCCTTATTCAGGCAGACAGCCAGGAAAAGCTGCTCAAGTATCCGGCCTTTGTAAAGACCCTACAAACCTCCCTAGGGTATACAATCAACAAAAAGAAATCCAAACAGGGGCCCACCCAAAGGATAATATTCCTGGGAGCAAGTCTGGACACAGCATCCCAGATGGCATTCCTTATACCAGAGAAACAAATTTTCCTAACCGCCTACTTCGCTCAACTAGCCACCAGGCCCCAGCTATCTTCAAGGAAGATCCTGCAAGCTCTGGGGTTCATGGCATCTTGCATACTACTCATTCCATGTGCCAGACTGCATATGAGGAAACTTCAGTGGTACCTAAAGAGCCTTTGGTGTCAACACTCTCAAGACCTGGAAACTCTTCTACCTATAATTCCTCACCTCAGAAAGAATTTTTTTTGGTGGGCAACAGCAAGCTCCCACAACAAGAGACTGCCTTTCTCCCCACTGCCTGCCACCCAGACCCTTGCCACAGATGCATCAGACTACGCTTGGGGTGCACACCTGGACGACAGGTGCTTACAGGGCCAATGGAGCCCTCGGGAATCCCTCTGCACATCAGTCAAAAAGAGATGATGGCTGTGCAGCACGCCTTGATAGCTTTCAAACCCCTTCTCTCTCCAGGAGTTCTCCTGATCAAAACAGACAACACCATTGTGATGTGGTACATCAACAAGCAGGGAGGGACTCACTCCTACCCTCTATGCAAGCTGGCCATGACCCTTTGGCTCACAGCCTCCTCCGTGCAACTACACCTGTTAGCACAATTCCTACCAGGCTCTGTCAACTCTCTGGCAGACCAATTAAGCAGAAACCTTCTGGACCCACATGAGTGACAGCTCAACAGAAGTACCTTCACCCTAATAACTCAGAAATGGGGAACCCTGAAGGTCGACCTCTTTGCCTCCCACACCAACTATCAGCTCAGAAAATTCTGCACCAAGGAGCATCACTGGATGGCGTGGAAAGTGGATGCCCTGTTCTTCCCCTGGGTCAGTCTGTCGCTCTATGCCTTTCCTCCCATACCTCTCATCCCCAGGGTACTGCTCAAAATAAGGGAGGAAAAACCAAGGACCATTCTTATAGTTCCACCTGGCCCCGACAACATTGGTACCCCTTGCTGCGCAGCCTGTCCCTGCTGCCTCCATGGCATCTTCCTCAAGATTCCAAACCTCCTGACCCAGAGGGAAGGGAATTCATGCATCTCAAATTATAGACACTCAGTTTGGCAGCTTGGCTTATTCCCTAACCCCGAACCAATCTGCCATCCTCAGTAAACAGATTCTGGATGTTATCCATGAGGTCAGACATCCTAGCACCAGAAAGTCTTATGCAGATAAATGGAAAAGGTTCTGCTGCACCTGGATCCAGGCTAAGGGGGCCAATGTGGCACAGCCCTCCATCCCTCTCATCCTCAATTACTTAGCTGACCTACTACAAGTGATCTCTCTTTTTCCTCTATAAAAACTCATGCCTCTGCTATTTTTGCTCATTTTCCCACTGAGAAACCCCTTTTCTCATACCATTTGATCAAACAGTTCCTCAGAGGGGCTAGCAACTTGAGGACCCACAGAAGGGCACCAACACCAGCTTGGGACCTTAACTTTGTCTCTGAAAAGCTCATCCTGCCCCCTTTCAAACCAGCTTCTTCTGCAGAGCTAACATTTCTCTCCTGGAAGACAGCTTTCTTTCTGGCCATTACTTCAGTCAGAAGAGTATCTGAGCTGCAAGCACTCATGGCTGTGGAACCCTTCATCATCTTCCATACAGACAGGGTATCCCTCAAAACTAACCTATCCTTCCTGCCCAAGGTGGCGTCCAGTGTTGCTCTCAAACAATCCATTCATCTGCCCACCTTCTTTCCTAATCCCCAGAACAAGGGGAAAATGATTCTTCACTCTCTAGATGTGCACAGACAGCTCAGATTCTATGTGGACAGGACTAAATCCTTCAGAAAGTCTGATCAGTTGCTGGTTAGCTTTGCTACAGGGGCAGAAGGCAAAGCCTTCTCTAAGCAAACTATTTCCAAATGGATAGCACACTGCATCCAATTTTGCTAAAAAACAGAAAGCCTCCCCCCAAGGGAGTCAGGACACAATCCACCAGAGCAGCCTCCACCTGTGCAGCTTTCCTAAGAGGAGTCCCAACCAGGGACATCCTGGAGGCTGCCACCTGGACATCTGTTTACACTTTAACCAAGCATTACCACATGCCTCTCTTCTCCAAATGCAGGGCAGGGTTTGTCTCTGCAGTCTTGCAGGGCATCCTAGCCAGCCCCTAGTTTCCTTGACTGCCTCCACCCATTTCCTCAGCTTTGGGAATCTACCCAAATGTGATGACTGCAGCAGTGAAACACGAAGAACATAGTACAGTTGTGTACACGTACCATAAATGTAGATGCTTGAGTGTATTCATTGTTGCAGTTCTGGTTTCCCTTCCTCCATCCCCCTTTATTCTCTTTCTTTCTTTACAAGGGACATATTGGTATTTATTTTCCACTGGTGGGGTTCTTCCACCAGAACCTGGACTCCTGCTTTAGGGGCTCCTGACGGGTTAGGGCAAGAAAAACTGATGTAATGGCATCAGCTGCCTTACTTTATACTACTGACAACCTGTCAGTCCTCAAGTGACAGCAACCGACGCAGAAATACTAAGCCTCTGGTATTCAGGTCGACCAAGGGCTACCCTGGCAGGGTTAACCCAAATGTGATGACTGCAACAGTGAATACACTCAAACATCTACATTTATGGTAAGTGTACACAACTGTACTTTAGCTGTGAAAGCAAAAAACTATTTTGTTGAAAGAACAACTATTTATTGAGAAGACACTTGGGTAAAATATTTGCAGTTTAAAATGATTGACGGAGTTACCAGCAGGATGTGTGATGTCCTGCAACTAGATAATATTTCATTCCTTAACAGATGATTTCTAATAGTAAGCATAGTTGTGTTAGTGACAAAGTGGGTTTCATTTGATAGATGTCTACAGAGTACATGAAATGGTTTAGAAATAAGAGCGTTAGACGTGCTTTAAGCAACATTTGTAACATAAGCGGTGCAAGTGATACCGGGCCTGTGTGAATGATTCATCTTTGAAAACTCCTGGGTCTTGCCATCTGAATTGTGCATGTCTGCTTTGTAAGTCCTCCATATCTTATTAGAGACATAAACATGGTCTTATGCGTTGTGTTAGCTTTGCACATACCTTAGTCAGTCTTATGAAAGTTGTTTTTCTAATATGGTGCTAAGTAGATTTCATAAGGTAACATTCTCTTCTTCCCCCTTAGAGTGTCCCCAACTGACCATCAGGTGCCTGGCTATACCCAGTAGTATCCCCAGGGGCTGTGGCCACACCAGTGGTGGGTTGAGTACGGGATGCTGAGTTGAAAAGCCTGTAGCATTATGCATATGCCTGGCCGTACAGAGCTAGTGATGTCATGCAGATTACTGCACATAACATGAGCTCACTCTGCTCCCCCAGATGCCATAATTTCACCGGCTATCTATCCCACAGTTACAGCACAGACCCATTACCAGAGTATGTCTTTATCATGGTTGTAAAGTTCCTCCATCTCACAGCGATCAGTCTATTAAATCTGCCCCCCTCCCAAGTCAGTTTGTGCTTTTGAATGTACAGTTCAGTTTTATGTATAA